>NC_141102.1:6742500-6972500 GCF_041138505.1 Cibotium barometz | reverse complement strand
CACGTTTGGCACATGTCAAATCATAGTACAAACTCTTTGCAATCCTTGAACATGGTGGGCCACCAAAATCCTAATTAAAAAAGATGGTTGGCTATGGTTACACTTGGGTAGTGTCCACTGGTGGCCGGCTGGACCAACATGAGCATCTTCCATCAAATGTGGCACCTCATGAGGACTGACATAGCAGTGGAGAATCCCGTCATGTCTTACTTTGTATAGTTTACCGACCACCAGCTAGAAGGGCCTGCTTTTGACTAGCAAATGACACATATCTTTGGGGGAGATGCCAATTGGGTAGGAACCTGCATATAAAAGTAAGAGCACATCCCTGTACCAGTTCGACGCAACATCAACTTTGAAAAGGACATTATCAGGTAGGTCATCATCAATACTTGAGGGTGTGGCTGGTTCTCCAAAGTCGATTCTAGAAAGATGATTTGGCCATGATGTGATGTCTACTCGGTCGAAGAAGAATTTTAAAGTCAAACTCTTGGAAATGGAGTAGCCATCACCACACCCTCCCAGCCACTTGAGATTTGTTGAGAAGGTGTTTCAAGGCATGACGATCGGTGATGACAATGCAATGAACACCCAAAAGATAGTGCCTAATTTTTTGACAAGCATAGAAAATTTCTAGACCTTCCCACTCAGTGGTGTTGTAATTTCTTTCTGCCTGGTTGAGTAAGCAACTGGCATAGTAGATTGGCATGTCCACTTGATGTTCCTGGCTCAGCTGGGCCAATACTGCATCAACAACAGTTTGGCTGGCGTCTGTATGGACATGGAGGATGATCAAGTGGAATGAGGATGGGAGCCTTAGTTAGCTGTTTCTTGAGATAAGAAAAAGCATTGGATTTTGTGGTGGACCATTGAAAGGGAGTGAGAGACTGACTAGACGAGTTGCTGGTAGGGCTATGTCAGCAGACATTCTTATGAATCTTCTGTGATAACCAGTGTGGCCAACAAATACTTGAGTGCTTTTGGGGATGATGAGAGGGGGCAACCTCAGAATGGCTACAATTTTGTCGAGGCCAGGTGCAAGGCCTTGTGCAGAGATTATGTGACCAAGGAAGGTACCTTGCACTACTAGAAAATGACACTTAAAAGGGTTAAGGGACAGCTTGGAGGACCTAAACTTGGCAAATATTAAGGATAATTGAGATAAGTGTTCGTGAAGGTTTCTATACAAGTAGATAAGTCAGTACCAATAAAATTGGAAAAATCATCAATGAAGGCACGAAGGAGAAATTCCCTAAAGATGTTAGTGAAAGGCGCTTAAATGTGGCCGGCGCGTTGTACAAGCCGAAGGGCATCTTATTTGTAGAAGTATGTGCCCCATTATGTTACAAAGGCTGTTTTAGCCCGGTCATCCGGGTGGATTGCCACTTGGTTGTAGCCTCTAAAACTAGCCATGAAGTTGTAGAGATTGTGCCTAGCCACATCCTCGAGAACTCAGTCCATGAAAGGGAGAGGAAACCCATCTTTGATTGTGGCTTTATTGAGAGAACGGAAATCAACACACACTCGAATCTTATTTGTTTTCTTTTTGGGTGTGATGACCATTGGGGAGAGCCACTCTGAGCATTCCATTGGAGAGATTATTTGGGCAGATTCCATCTTTTCCAACTCCACTTTGACTGCCTATTCATATTTTGGATTTCGCTTTGTAAGCACGTCCCCTAACTGGCTTGGTACTTCTTGGAGGGGAATGGTGTGAGCCCCAATGTCTATTGACACACCATCTAGATCTTTGTAGATCTAGGTGAACGAAGGAATGAAAGAAAGAGATGGCTTTGGTCCAAGAGGGTGGGGTGATCCCACAACCATGATGCTAGCAAGATGGGACGAGTATCTTCTGAAGTACCAAGATTATATTCCTTGATTGGATCTTGGAACAGTGGAATGGGGAGAGGTTCACCTGTATCGGCTCCTTTGTAGAGGGCAGTTGGTCATGAGCAGTGTGTGGATCAAAGTGGAAAATCCTCATAGTGCTCCTTTTTCTAGGAAGTTGGGAGCTCCTCTGGATGGATGATAGGCTCTGTGAGGGAATCATTAGTTTGTTGTCGGCGTGGGCGAGTAGGATGGAGAGTAGCACTATCGGCCTTGGTGGGTTGGGTGGCAGGTGGTTGATTAGTAAACTTCTTGCCCTGGTGCCAGTCTATAATGGGCTCTCCCAAACCAATTAAAATTGTTATGATGGTTCTAGGGAAGGAGGAACTTTTGAGATTTTCACCATGTAGCATCATGTGAGCTCCTGGGTAGCTTTCAATCAGTCCAATAACTCAGACTCCTCACCATATGGTAATATACCTTCTTTGGGGTCAATGAGGGTTGGGATGGATAATGTGGATGTAAATGTGGCCCCTTGCATGCCTTGATATGGTTCCTCCTGCAACTTGAATTCTGTGGAGCCCTGCTGTTGAGGAAACTTATCTCTCCCCCAATCATGGAGCACACCTACACCTACTAACCAAGGTTTGCCACCAATGAGTAAGAACCTTTAACAGTTGGAAGCCTGATAACCACAAAATCAAGTAAGAAGGTAGTATCTTGAATTTATACTGTGAGTCCTTCCACCAACCCAAGGGGTTGCACTTCATGATGGTCGGCCATGCGGACACAGAAGTTGGCCAGATGAGAGATCTAAAGTCCCACTCCATGGAGTGTAGATTCAAGCATCAAGTTGACACTAGATCCACCATCTACTATTGCACTAGGCAGAGGGGTGTCATTAATTTGTACAGTGAGACGAGGACTCCGGTAATCTATGAGAGAGGCACTAGATGAACCAACTCCCATGCACTTTGCGATCTACTTACCCTTGTCTTGCCTTTGCCCACCACTATAAGATTCCTCTGAGGCTTCTTTGTCCATTTGGTGGAGAAGGGATCCCAATTGCTTTCTAGAAATATGGCTGATGCCCAGGAATTAGTACATGGACTGTTGGATAAATGTAATCCCAACTCCTTAGTCCAATTTAATATGTGGTTGTTAGGCTAGTGGTCAGTGGGTGGTTGGTGTGTAAAGCCTACAAATGGTTGGTGCATGTTGTTCATGCAACTCATGCAACTAAAAATAGGGTAGAGGAGTCTCTAAATAAGGTACAAGTCGTGATCAAGTGATTATGTAAGTTTGGTTCATGTCTAATCATAATTAGTGTCTTCTTGTGTTAATCTCATATCAATTTTCTGCATATACCAATTTTTGTCCCTCATATTCATGATGTTTTGTACAATCTTTGATCCACCTTGAGTATGTTTTGATCAATCTTCATAGCTTAGTTATCATATCCAACATGGACACCCTAGCCTAGGTTCCTTGAAGGAGAGTCCTCATGGAGAAAGCTAAGGTAGTGGCGTCAGCAGGCAGAAGTGGAACTCTTGGCGCAAGTGTATCGACCATTGGGGAATCCTCTTGTAACTCTTTTAAGGCATTAAAAAATGCATCATCCACCAAGTTATGATGAATAGGCGAAGAGTTTTCTTCTTGCTCTTTGACTAATGGTTCTATGCCCCCCATGGCCTCAGATTGAGCATGGGTGACAACTGCAATGGTGACATAGCTTCACCCACAATCTATGCTTCTTACGTGACCACACCAATGGTTTCCCTCACTCATAAGGGGAATGCAGCTCGTCAACTTGACAATCTCACTACACTGTCTTTTGCCGGTCTGATTACCTCACTACTCTCCCCACGTGTTAGTCCTGCACCCATCATTTCAACACAGGACTCTTTTCCTCTTCTTTTCCCTCTTGACTTGGAGCACACCCCATAGTTGAACCTGCAGGTCACTGATGCTTCTCTTGCACCCATTGAGGTGAATACCTCTCTAGGCCTTGCTGCACACCCACCATCTTCCTCTCCATCCTCGCCTCAGCTTTTCTCTACCATTCCCTGAGGATGGTGAATCAATTAGTGGTGGGTGATCTGTAGCCACCTTGGCTGTCGACTCCTGAGGCCACCTTGGTCCTTCACTTTTGGACCAGACAAAAATGCCAGCTATATTGGACTGGCCTAGCTCATTGCATTGACATGTGGGCTAGCGCACCACTTGCACTAACACTACACAATAATGCACCAATTGTCTCTTGTGCTCACTTACTGAACACCATGCTCGTCAGTAGTGAGACGGTAGGGCCACTTGATGGTCACCCTTGGAGGACCAATCCAAAGGCCAAGTAGCATTGTACACAGGGATATGGGATTGTATGATGGGGATCATTCTAGCAATACTAGTCTTATCTATTTTCGTGTTTTTTTGGGGTTCTCGCCACTCTCACTTCTCTTGCTCATCTATGTTCTTATTCATTTGTGTTATTTCTCATGTGTGTGTGTGTTCTCTGTGCTAGTGAGCTATGCGTGCACCCCTTAGCTCACATCTCTAATAGCTTGTGAGACGACTCCTGAGGGCATAATGTCCTAGAGGGGACCTTGTGTTCACTGTGGTGGTGTACACTATCTTAGGCGTGCCCGGGCAAAGAGGTGTGCTATAGGGATACGCTCGTTTTAGATGTACCCTTAGCTATCTATGTAGGGATTCGAGACTCAGAAATCTTATACTGATGATTTCTTCCATGGAGTTGCATTGAGCTTTTGCTGGGGATGCTATTGAGCAGTTGTTTAAGACCATCATTATATTTTGACAATTATCAGCTTAACTTACCCATGGTAAGTCCTCATCTTTAAAATAATTAAGCTTTTTGAGATCATAGCTAAGCAAATGGTTATGACCAAATCGTTTGGGATACAATGGTTTTAGATGTACTCTTAGCTCTACAGGGATTCGAGACTCAGGTTATATTGATGATTTCTTCCATGGAGCTGCGTTGAGCTTTTGCTAAGGATGCTACTGTGAGCAGTTGTTTAAAACCATCATTATATTGAGCAATTGTTTAAGACCATCATTATATTATGACAATTATTAGCTCAACTTACCCACGATAAGTCCTAATCTTTACCTAATGATTACATGTTTAGTTATTTTTGAATTGTTTTAAAATTTCTATTTTTCTTAACCATTCCATTTTGTAGCCAACAATTCATCAATTTTAGATTTATGCTTGTTTTTCTAGTCTTAATTTATTTTTGTCAGAACCTTGGGAAAACAAAGTTTATATTCCAAATCTGTAATTCATGATGAATTTTACATAAGTTTGAACTAACTTACTAACATCTTGATTTAGTGTTGTAATTTATTTTGTAGAAACAAGGTGAATCTAGGATTTATTCGATTTACTCATTCTTCTTCGAGTCTGTCCGAGGTATTCCATATCTATGAGAACCTCTGAGCCATGCTTGATCAACCTTTGAGGCATGTTCAGACCTTAGAGTTTACTTTGAAAACCATGCCAATTTTTCTCTAAATTGGGGTTAACTGTGTGTTAACCAGCTATGTGTGCTACACTGACATATTTTAATCTAAACTTGGGTTAAGTGTGTGTTAACGAGCTGTGTGCACTGGTATAATAGTGTCAAGATTAATTGTGTGTTAATTGAATGTGTGCGCTGACATTTACAAGAGGGAATGTTAGTCATAACCTCTTTGGTCAAATAGAGACGCCTTTGCAATCATTACTTACACATGGGAACGATTAATGTGTTTAATGACCCATGTGAAATGATATTTACAACCGAGGATAGTTGTTTTCTCAACTGGGAGGACTATCATGGGAGTGAAATTTTTGATATTTTACTACCCAATATTTTTGTAAAAGAAAGCTTGTAGAGGAAACTCGGGCAAAAATAGCCTTGTACCTATTTTTGGAATTTATAAACCTATAAAATACTTGAGTGGGGATGCTTTTGGCACAGACTTGGGGGGAAATTGGAACCCAATCCTATGTCTTCTTTATGGCTCATGTGTTTTTCTTTTTTACAAATTTTCTGAAGTCTCTTGTTTGTGTTACACTCATGGACTTAACCACAAGCATATGACCACATGCATATGTGTATGCAATGGTTGTATTCTTGAGTACATGCGCAAGCTATTTACAGTAGCACTACATGTGAGGCCACCGATTGCATATGTGTATGCAATGGTTGTATTCTTGAGTACATGCGTAAGCTTTTTATAGGAGCACTACATGTGAGGCCACCGATGTCCTGCACCTGGGAACTTTTTCCCACTAGGCTTCCCCCCCTCCCCCCCCCACGGACATCTAGGTGTGAACGGACACCTTAGGGTCAGCTAGTATATAAGTAACCTCTCACCTTATTCAAGGTTACTGCTCTTGTTTGTACTTTCTCATTTGTACTAGTGGAGAGCTTCACTCTCTCCTCTTGAGCTAGCCATCCTACATACTTCTACCCCTTTGCTCCACTGTGTGTGTGTTCTTTGCCTCACATGTCTCTCTCCTAAATGAGCTAGCCATGCTACATACTTCTACACCTTTTCTCCACTTTGTGTGTGTGTGTGTGTGTGTGTGTGTGTGTGTTCTTTGATCTTGTAAGATCCAACAGTGGTATCAGATCTGGATTTCTCCTTCACCATTTGGAGCTTTATTTGTGGGTGTAGATCCGCTTCTTCATTCAAGCTTTCAAGCTTCAACTTCTTGTGGTAGTGGTTTTCTACTTCTTAAGGGAGTTCCTGAAGCTTTAAGTGTATTTACTCTTAGGTTTTAGAAAAGAAGGTACGACTATGTGTCTGTTTACTCAGAGCTAAGGAGGTAGCTTCTTTGTTTTACTTCCAAAACTGTGTTAACACTAGTTTGGTAGGTTAACATGACATAAATATGTCTTTTTAGGGGTTTGCAAAAAAAAAAAAAAAAACCTATCTTGTGAATGGGAGCGGTATTTTAGCATTTCTCTGAATGTGGAAAATCTTAGAAAATTAATAAAATGATAAGAATAACCTTAAATATAATTGATAAATCACCATAAGTAGAGGTATATCCAACATAGTTATAATCCAAACAGGTTACAAATTTACAAAGTTGGCTCCTACATGTAAGAAAAAAATGATCTCGACTCATTATAATATCTCCGAAATCTTACATAGTATTTAAGAGATTAGAGATAGACTTTCCATGTCAAAAAAATTTGCTACATTAATAATTAATTCAATTAAATTTACTTCCTAGAGTCTCTTTTTAGTTGTACACACACATGCACACACACACGAGAGCATTTGCATTACTGGCTGAAAACTGATGAAAGGTTGACCTCTCAGTGTCTCAATGTTTTACCATGCAATGGGCACCTGGCCTCTCAATGTTGGTGCACGGGTGTCTAGGGCTGCCCAAAGCCTGTTAAAATTGCCCCCAATCAGCTCAAGGCTGATCCTTGCCCGAAAATGGCTGTCCCAAGTCTTCTCTTTTGTTCTCAGCATGACATTACCATGATTATGCCTACTGACTCCAGGCATCCATATCTCCCAGTATAGGCATGCATCTATCCTACCTTGGGGCCTCCCTGACTCGCCGATCACTGATTGACCTTGTCCCTCAACTAATCAACAATGCACATAGACAGGGCCATATCAAACATTTCAATAATGCAGGCAAGGCACTAGCATGTCTAAGTGAGACAGTCAAAGAGCCTCTCAGCCCAAGGAGACCAAACAGTGAAGAAAAAGACAATTGTTCTTAACCGAGCCAAGTAACGAAATGGGAGCTTAAGGTGCAAGAGTGTGGCCATACCAAGACACCCAAAGCCAGCTTTTTCTAGAAATGCACAAGTGGCTGAGTAAAGGTGCAACAACGATCAGGCAGGCATATCTCGTCACAAACTGGCCAGGAGCCAGAAATATCTGGCCTTCCGCAAAATGAGCAGGAAGTAAAGGGCTCATTGCTGTCTGACCTTCAAGTATCCAGACCAACCCCCAAATCGGAATACACAAAACATGTCCTTGACACGTCTGTTCATGTTGTACCCATCACCCCAAGGTACGTGCACCCATAGGCAGCAGTCCTCGCAACATGATGGCTTTGCTTTGGTCATGTGTCAACAAGCCCTTACATAGCCAACCTTAAATTCATAAAAAATTGAAGAGCTTAGACAGGAGGCAGCACTAAGCCCCAGGGTAAACATGACCAAGACATTAATATCCAAAATTATTTCTATTAAAAAAAAGCTCAAATCTTCTTTCCGTACGAGTAAAGCCAAATCAGCATAAGGTCAAGCTATATACTTGTAGAAAGAAAAAACAAAAATTGTCAAGGCTATGGCTACATAATCAGGCTTGGCCTTAACTAAGAAACAGTTAATTGAAGATAATTGATGGTTGGTAGGCCAGAACACTGGCTGTAGTACACCAAAGGTGAAGTTCATGGATCCCAATGACAAGTAGTGCTATATACCTGTAACTTAGCTCATGGGTAAAGCAGCCTGATACACATGTAGGGTCCAGATGCCACACAGTGCTAAGCTCAAAGGTAAGAACATCCCTTGCAATCTTACACCCAATAATAGAATACAAATGAGCCTCAAGACCATTGTATAAGAAAGAGAACAGCCAGTCTTCCCTTTCCAGTTGGCACACCCACTGCCCACATGGCACACCCTGCTGCTTTCCAGCTGGAAAACCCACTGAAGTGCATTGAAGGGGCCCCATTTGCAACTTCAGAGTCCTTACTGCTGACATGCCTGCATCAATTTGTTTGCAGCTTCAAGTTCTCTAGCTCGTGAGAGCATTGCCTGTAATTTCTCCTTCAGCTCCTCTTCCACAAGAAACTGCCGTCTCCTTTCCTCCTCCAACTCCGCTTTGAGAAAATCCCTCTCATTGAAGATTTGTTTCAAGTTCTTTTGAAGGCTCTGGACTCTCTGCTTCATAACATCAAGCTTAGTTTCAAGCATGTTATTGCTCTCAAGAGAGATGGGAAGCTCAGCATCAGGTGTAATCAAAGTTGAAACTGATGCATCGCCTTCATCCGGTGTTGTTCTTGCAAGACTGTTCACATCTGAAGCACCATTTGTTACCAAATGTTGTACATTACTGCCAGACTGCTGTACATTACCATTTGTAAGCAACGCTGCCTTGGCATGGCTTTGACGCAGCTGCAGCATGGACCTTGTTTGCATGCGAGGTCTTGTTTGCTGTGTTTGTGTACTGGTTGGTGACAAGTTCAGTGCATGTGCATTTGCATATTGAGATGATTCTGGTGCCTCGCATTGTGATGATGGAGATTTGACTGCCTCACTGCTGTCTTGAAGTGATTCTGACCCCAAGGATACATGAAGAGAGGGCTGAGAAGCATCAAGGGGTAGCTGATCTCTCATTGATGAGGTCTGAAAACCTGCCGGTTGTCCGGCCATTGCTGCTGTCTGATTACAATCTAGCTGGTTTGGAACATCACACTCTGATGCCCTTAAAACATTTGAGGAGACTAGAGGATCCTTATCTGCTGGTATCGATGTGATTGGCAGCAATCTTGTTGGATCAGGCTCAGGAGCTGCACATGCTGGTTCAGCAGATTGATGAGTGTTGACCCCAGCATCAGCAAGTAAACTTGAGACCCAATTTTGAGCTGGTTCCAGCCTTTCCATTGAAACAGGTGCTGCTTCTACTTCAAGATCAGTGCTGTTTCCTGAAGAAGCTGCAGCAGAGAGTGCTTGAGCTGTGTTCTGGATCGGTGTTGAAGAGTTTGGCACTGCTTGAATGCTTCCTCCATCTGTTGGCTGAGGTCTAATTTTACTTACAACAAGAGTTGTCGGAAGCATCTGCACTTCCCTTGTTACTTCAGGCTGCATGCTAGTTCGAGTAGAAGGATGTGCATGAGCTGTGTCATAAGATGCTTCTTTGCCAGTCAAAGGCACAGATAATGCAGAGACATTCGAGACTGTAATGATCGTAGCATCACATTTTCTGCTTGATTCTGCATGCAAATGTGTCAGTGCTGCCTCACCTATGTTCTGAGATGATGGTGAGGCATGTGAGACAGCGTGAACCCTATGGGCCTGTAACATTTTCTGAGAAGGCAAAGCTTTTGGGCACACTGATGGAACCAATGGTGCTGGAGCAATTGGCACTACTTTCATTCGGACCTCATCCCGATTGATTGACCCTGTGTGCATGTCTTTCTGAGCTGTAGTACTGGGAGAACCCAAGGCGCTTGTAACAACTGGTGGAAAGGAAGGTGTCTGTGCTTTTGTAGCAGGATGAGAGGACCTCTCAGCGACTGGATCATCTCTCATACCCTCTGCCTTGGATGTGGATTTTTTCCTTGAAGTGCTGCCGGCATACCCAATCTCCTCACAGTTCTTTGACCAGTAACTCTTTTGGATTTCAATCAGACGGGCCTCCAACCGTGCAAATATTGTTGTCCGTTCAAAGCCCTGCTTATCATGAGCTGGCTCCACAAAATTGGCCTCAAGAACAGCAATGATGCCTCTTCCTTGAATACCTGGGTAATTCCACACCCTCCAGAATGGTTTAATAAGCCGGTTTTTGTGATATACATTAAAACCTTGCACATCGATATGTTCTTTGGCATCTTTCACGAAGCCCAAAGTCACGACTGCCACTGCATCTTTTTGGGCAAACTCTGGTCTCTTCTGAGGCCTATATGTCACCTGCTGAATGAGCATCAAGTCATTCACCAGCTTATGGTGCACAACTTGTTTGCCTCTTAAGACTATTCTAAATTTTTTTGGAAGTTTCAGGTAGAGAATGGATGCATAGCTCCTCAAGGAGTACTTGTATGTGAAGTAATGCTTGCAGTTTGGATATCGGGAAGCCATTAAGATGTTCTTTTCATCTCGATTTGTGCCTCTGAGCTGAATATCATGAGGATCTGCATCAAAGTCAAGCTCAAGATCTCCTTGATCATCTTCCCATAGATTGTACACAATGACAATTGTTCCTTGTCCCTTGATCTGTTGAAGCTGGTCAAAGAGCCCCTGCTCGGTGTTATATGGACACCATTGCAGGATCGTCTCTAAGTTTCTGTTCCAATCATCCAAAGTACCCCTTACAAGCTTCCGCAAACCAAATGGTTGCACTTCATAGTCTACCATAGGCACAATAATATCCTCCTGTCCAGTTGCAGTCAAGAATGTGTAAGACAGCAAACCTATGCTTTGAGTGGGCAAAGAGCCATTTTTTCCCCTGTAGCGTGAGAAAACTACAACATCGGCTCCCAGCCGCATTGTGCTGGTCTTGAAACCATTCCCATACTGCCCAATTGTGTTAGCAATCTTGCTCTTAGCAGAGTAGCCAAGTGACATGCACTGTCTCATGCGTTCTGGATCCATTCCACCTCCATTATCTTCAATCATCAGCATAGGACACCCATCCCGTGGGTTCCGAATCATGTCCATGTTGGCCAGGGTAGCACCATTAACAGCCTCATCAAGCACATTGTCGAGAAGCTCGGCAATCGCACCCAGGGCCCACTTGTGGCTGGTTGCATTGGAATGCAAGAACTTGGGGTGCACTCTGACATGCTCCATGCCACTGGAAACATCATAATCATGAGTCGACTGGAGGCTATCATAATCGCCCGCTTTCCAGAACTGTCTTAACATGTGTCCCACCATGTCTTTGGATGAAAGATGGCCATGGATAGGAGCTGTGTGCATGCCAAGGGGAGGGCTAGAAGCTATGGGGGAATCAAGGGGCTCTAGGAAATCATCAGGCAAGTCATCGTCATCAACAACAGCATCATTATTAAGACCTTCAATCTCACCATCATAAAAAATTCTAGCTGCAAGATTATCTGGAGTAGCTTCAAACTGTTCAGTTTCAACAGAGAGTCTGTCTCCAAACTTACCTTGAACCCGATGGAGGTCTTCAGAACTTGTTTGCAGCCTGGGCTTTTTGTGCAGGCTCTCTGCAGGTTGTTCATTGAAAGCAGATCTCTTTACAGAAGAAGTGGCTTCCTCCCCTGCTTCATCTGCTTGGCCTGTGGAGCTCTTCTCCGAGCTGCTGCTTATGTCTACTACATCTGGCAAAGCAGTAGAGATGGTTTCGAGCTTTACAGGGGCTGCGGAAAACCCTAACCGCTTCTCCTTGGGCGAAGCCATGGACTTTTTCCCTGTGTTCTGTCAAGGCTTGAGTTCAAACGGCGATCGGTGGCTTTTTACTGATCTCGAAATTGCATGCCCTTCAAGCTTCCGCCATGGCTTTTTTAGATCAAATCTAGCAAAGACGGTGTTCAAGCTTTCTCGCATTAGACGGCTGCCTTTCTGTTTTAGACAGCTTCAAGGAAATGCTTTGCTAAAATTCTTGGTTTACTCCCCTCTCCCTCTCTCTCTCTCTCTCTCTCTCTCTCTCTCATATAATTTTATAATTATAATTATAAAATTATATTTTGTTGACTCTCTCTCCTCTTCTCCTTCTCTCTCTCTCTCTCTCTCTCTCTCTCTCTCTCTCTCCCAACAAGTCTTGTGTTCGAATCTCACTCCCGTCGGATAGATCGTATTTGGTCTTTTGGGATTGTTCCTACGACGTTAAAAGAGCTTCTTCAAACGGGGGTGTGGGTAAATAAACAAAATGGGCTAATCTTTCTATCACCCAATGTGTGGTAGATTGGTTAGCTCATGGAGTTGTTAATCAACACGTCTTGTGTTTGAATCTCACTCCCATCGGATAGATCATATTTGGTCTCTTGGGATTGTTCCTACAACGTTAAAAGAGCTTCTTCAAACGGGTGTGTGGGTAAATAAACAAAATGGGTTAACCTTTCTATCACCCAATGTGTGGTAGATTGGTTAGCTCATGGAGTTGTTATTCAACACGTCTTGTGTTCGAATCTCACTCCCGTCGGATAGATCATATTTGGTCTCTTGGGATTGTTCCTACGACGTTAAAAGAACTTCTTCTTCTTCTTCTTCTTCTTCTTCTTCTTCTTCTCTCTCTCTCTCCTCCAAAGGCTCAAATTCACCACAAGTTATTTCGCTCCTCAATTCACTTCAATGCTCAAGTGCAGTGAACCTGAAGTCCAATCTACGACCTCCACAATGGGCCTTATTTCTAAGTTAGCCAGATCTACCTTCTTCTTTTTTGGTTTAAAAACTCTCTCTCTCTCTCACACACACACACACGCACGCACGCACGCGTGCACTCACACACGCAAATTATGATATCGCTCTTTTTGTCAAACTCCTTTATCTCTCTCTCTCTCTCCTAAAAATAAAGAGATCATACTCTTGGCATTTTCATAATGGCACAATTCTTGTGCTCTATAATACCAATTTAATGGTGGGGTGGTTATAAGACGAGGTTATCTAGTTTTGTTTAGTAAGGGCGACTTTAGATTTAGCCTTAAACAGATAGTTTTTCATAAAGAATGGTCAATCTCTCCTAGTTAGCCAAGGAATTTCATATCAAAGTCTTCTAATGAAGTATCACATACAAAGTTAGACACCTAAAACTTTAGATTTAGCCTTAAACAGATAGTTTTTCATAAAGAATGGTCAATCTCTCCTAGTTAGCCAAGGAATTTCATATCAAAGTCTTCTAATGAAGTATCACATACAAAGTTAGACACCTAAAACTATAATCCGATTGAATATCCAATAATTGCAAAGCCCCTTTTGTTTGGGTACAAAATCTGTGTGCAAGCCTTGTTCCAAGTTTGCAGGTAGACTAAATGAGAGCAAATTGCCTATAACTTTTATATCAAAACTCATGTGATATTCCCACTTTGCATATCACAAATTCATATAACATAGAGCTTAACTTGATTTGTCAAGCATTTTTTGATGTATTTTTCTATTTTCTATATTATGTAAAAGACATTAGAATTGTTAAAAATGCACTACTTTGTCCTCCCACCACATCTACCATTTAAAATGCTTAATTTGTATGGATCTAGTGATCATTGGATTGGAGAATATTACTAGAATGTGGATTTGATGTAAAATTACAAATGTAACGGTTGGATTTTTATAGATATAATTTATATAATTTATTCTAATTATCAGAGATCTAATAAATCAATTCTAATTTAATTCTAGAAAATCAAATATTGAATCTTTTTATCTAAAAACTCTTGGAATTACTATACTTGTTACCATGAATTTTTATTTTTACAAACGGTTGAATTCCTAATGAGGTTTGGAAATCTAGGCTTAGTAATTTACGAAGTCTAGAGATCATGCCATATGTGAGCCTTATGTGGGCACAAATCCTACATGTACATGCCACTTTGTGTCCACATCAGCTTGGGGAGGATCCACATAAGTACCATGCCACCTCCATCCTCCATGTCAACATAAATGCCACCTTTGCATGCCACCTCACACTTGATGACATGGCATGCCACATCATGGAACGCCATGTCATGCACCCTTCCACATCATCCCTCCACATAGCAAACCATGGAGTAAGTATGGACACCTACCACATGGCACTTCCCTAGGCCCTTCCCATTAATTTTTAAAAATATTAAAATTTATTTTTAAAATTATATATATATATATATATATATATATATTGAAGGTAACATTATACATGAGAAATATACATAGAAAGAAAAAATATGAATATTATAAAAATAGTAAAATTTTTAAAAAGTTCATGTTATTTTATTTTGAAAAGTTAAATTTTTTTAACTTAATATTTTATGAAAATATTATTTTTTATAAGGAAAAACTTTGAATGAAACTTGAAAAATACCTTATAAAAGAAAATGTAGTTATGAAAGAAAAGATAACATTTTTATTTTTAAACATTAGACTTTGATTTGATAAATATATAGATTTATAAATATTTAATTTAATAATAGATTTCTTTTTATCTATATGTTTATCTTAATTATCAAATCAATCATGTATTGTTTAGATATGAAATCTAATGAAATGTGAAGTGGATAAGCTAATTTTTTTATATAAGCACACATTTCTAATAATATCGCATCATTGAGTCCTCACATGAAATTTTCTCTCTTAGCTTCCTAAAATGGGTTCTCAAAGTCATAGGATTCGAAAACATAATAGGACTAGGCTTCCCTCGTCCACCAAGCTCAAGAGGAGAAGAGGAAAAGGATAGCTCTTGAGAGAAAGAGAGAGTGGAGAGCACGTCAAAGAGCAACACATATCGCTGGTGACGATATGTGTTGCTCCTTGGCGTGCTCTCCACTGTCTCTAGTACTATCCCATCATTGAGCCTTCATAAAAGTTTCTCTCTTAGCTTCCTTGAGAATGGGTTCTCAAAGTCATAGGAATCGAAAACGTGATAGGACTAGACTTCCCCTCGTCCACCAAGCTCAAGAGGAGAAGAAGAAAAGGATAACTCGTGAGAGAAAGAGAGAGTGGAGAGCACATCAAACGAGCAACAAGTATCGTTAGCACGACGATCTAAGCGTGTGAAGCAAGGATGTCCACTTTCCCCCACGCTATTTGGGTTATACATTGATGAGGTGGCTGACTTCATTACACGGGGAGGCAGACATGGAGTTGATTTAGCAGGTACCTCAGTACTACATATTATGCTTTATGTTGATGATATTGTATTAGTGTCTGAGTCTCCAGGTGGTCTACAGCAACATCTACATGCACTCGATGATTTCTGCACACAGAGGGATCTTACTGTGAACCTTGGGAAAACCAAGGTTATGGTCTTTCATACATCGAGACAGGGTAGGAGTCAGCTGACATTCACTCTCGCAGGATGCCAGGTGGAGGTGGTGACATCATACATGTACTTAGGGGTTACCTTCAGCAGCCACACGCTTCACCATGGGTTCAGCAGCCAAAGCTAGATTGACACGAGGATATGCAACATTGGCTATGCTAGAGAGACAGTGCCACCAGGCGCATTTTCAGGAGCCCCGGACGAAGGGGTGGCTATTTGACACATTAGTCACACCGGCATTACGCACCTAGTAAAGTGCAACAAGCACGCCCCAAGCATGTTTCACAGTTTTACATGAGAAAATATGAGGAATAATTCTCCTTTTCACTAAAAGTGCCACTAATGCAAGTGCCTGTACATCTCCACCATCCCTCCTAGCTTTTTCTACTATGGGGAGAGGTGCGGAGGCAGATATCACAGTTACATTAGAACGTATATGCTATTGTGATGGTGAGATAGGGTGTGCCTCAATGCTAATAACAACATTCCAAAGCCCTTTGGTGAAGTGTGTAAAAAATTGCAGTGTAGTGTGGAAATGATACTTATCAGGAATGTAAAAATCAATGGTAATGCCATGATGTTGTTGAAGATGAACTTGAAGATGCGATGGCACTATCTACACACAATTGCTGCTACTATTATGCAGAAAACCCAAAATCGAACAAAAACAATTCAAAATGACACTCTCCCAAAATGCCTAGGAAAACCTTACAACATATGAAGACGCACCCAAAACATGTAAAAATTTGTATTACCATAGTTAACAATAAACTATATGGTATGCCTTCTTCACCTAAGAGGATAGCTCAATCTGAGATAATCAAAAGAGAAACTTGAGCAGAAAATGACAAGGGGGTGAGAGTGAAGAGAACTTGCTTTGATACCAATTGTTGGAATGGAGATCAATGTAGCAACATACACATGGATGCAACAAGCAAGGACAGATAGATGGAAGCACAACACTCAAAGTAGATTAATGAGAATGAGTGAAGTACAAGTGAAAGGACATGATAAGGCCACGTACACACTCGTAAGAGTAAATACACATGCTTTGAAAAAAAAAACCTTCTAAGGGGAAAAAGTGCCCTGACTCATTATTAGCAAATACTTACACATCACTGTAACCATATAAATGCTACATATATAGACTAGCCTTTGTTCATCATCAAGTTCATTGTGTTCAAGCACTCTTGTAAGCAAGACATTCTCCATCTAGATTCTATCTATATTGCCATTAAAGCTCCTTACCCAGAGCCCGTGGGTGGGTAGACAGCAGCCATCACTGAGCTATCATTTTGTAATCAAAGTTTATAAAGCAGTAATATTGTTTATTCTTCACTTCTTTCGATAATCTTTAAGATCCTACTTTCGCTCTATTATGTTTTCTTACATGGTATTAGACTCTAGGCAAAGCTTGTTTTAGTAGTTTTCTATTGTAAGGAAAATTTAGAGAGATGGCCCAACCTGCAAATAATGCAACCGCTCGTGCCCATCCTCCACTATTTGGTGATAAAAAGTTGGATGGGACAAATTACACTCCCTAGAAGTTTAATTGATTCATATGAGTTGTGCCAAACCATAAAAGGGGTTAATACAAAGCTAGGTTCTACTCTGAATCTAGTAGTAGATACGTTACAGACCATATTGCCATATCCTACTCTTGTTTTTGTATAGAGGCAAAGGAAGGTATATATATTATGTGCCATTGTCACCAACATCACTAATTCAATGATGACCCTGATTCATCATACTACCACAGCTTCTGAAGCATGGCAAGTTCTTAAGAACCAGTATGAGATGAGGAATCATACAAGGATACAAAACCTTGAGAATTGACTTGCAGTAAAAAAGCATGGCAAGTTCTTAAGAACTAGTATGAGATGAAGAATTAGACAAGGATACAAAACCTTGAGAATCAACTTGCAGTAGAAAAGCATTCTAAAGGAGAAGCAGCATAGCAGCAGAGGAAGTCATATCACAGATAAAGAATCTACAAGATCAGATGGCGACAATGGGGATCACCAAGACTAGTGAACTCATCATAGTTTTGCTCCCAAAGTATGAGAGTTTGTTGACCTCATTACACATAGGTGCGCAACACATCTCTTACTTTTGAGGAGTTCAATAGTGCAATGCTAGTGAATAAGGAGATACATTTTAAAGCCATAGTTGGTAATGATGCTGCATTCTCTCCAAATGCAAAGAAATATAAGGGGAAGGGCTTTGCTTGTAACCCCAATGTTTCTGAAAGAAGAAGAAATAAAAGGTAAAGTGTCATGTGATGAAATCATATAGAGTAAAGGAAGCAGATGAGAAGAATGTCACTTTGAAGCCTTTGAAGAAGGAGTCTAAGTAATGTCGTAGTAGTAGGGAGAGGAATTGAGCGTAACAACTTATATAAGCTATCAGTTTTTATAGACCAAGCCAATGTCAAGATAAGCAAGCTATGGCATAAAAGATTTGGGCATCGAAGTTTTGTAGTCTTAAAAGATATGCGAAAGATTGGGATTATGATACATCTACCAGCATTTTCTAAGATGTTAGATGAAGCTTATATCATGGGCAAGCAATATCGACATCCATTTTCCCAAGAAATCTAGAACTGTACAAAGTCCCCTCTAGAGCTTATCCATGTAGATCTTTGTGGGTAAAATGCCAACCACAGCATTGGACAGTTCTTCCTATTTTGTATTATTTACCAATGACTTCACTAGGTAGATATAGGTGTATTTTCTTCAAGATAAGGCTGAAGCTTTTGGAAAATTCAAAATATGGCATAGCCTGGTAGAGAATGAGACAAATCAAAGGCTGAAGAAGTCTTGAACAAATCAAGGAGGAGACTTCACATCAGGTGAATTCAATGCCTACAGCAAGGAGCACGGGGACAAGAGAGATTTGACACTTGCTTATACTCTGCAATAAAATGGTATTAAAGAGCATAACAATTATGCAGATGGCACAAAGTATGCTCAAAGGGAAATTCTTTTTAGGCGCTGAGGTAATTAACACCGCAGTGCATGTCCTTTTAATATGTCACATAAAGGGTATGACACCTCAACAAGCTTATTCTAAGAAATCTTTAGTTGCATATTTCAAGACATTTGGTTGTGATTGGTTTGTTATGACTATTTTTTACATGTTCTAGACTTATCCAACTCCAAGAGTAGGAAGTGTATCTTCTTGGGGTACATTATAGAGCCAAAGGGTTACAACTATATGACTCAAAGGTAAAGAATATAATTATCAGTCAAGGTGATGTCAATGGCCACATATGGCCACATATGGCCAAATGTGGCCACATATGGCCAAATGGTTAGGAGAGTGTTATGACTATGAATGACCAATGTGCTCTTTTTTGTAAGGCCCCTCATATGAGGAGTAGCTCATTGTTGTGAACACCTAGGCACCCAATAGTTTCCCAGTTTAGACATTGGATAGTGTCCGAATGTGGCAAAATGGTTAGGAGACTACTTATGTAGACTTAGAGCTCTACTAAGTAGCATGCATACTACTTGGCACTTTGCCAAGGATGCATGCTTATGTGGGCTATGTGACCACATTAGTGAGGCTAGACACCGAGGACATATTATTCTTGGATTGCAAGACTCGTTTGAGGATCCAAACGGTCTCAAATGGCTGTGGGAGCTACACTAAGGCCCTTTGGCACTTAGTCATAAGAGGGTTAGGGCCGATAGGAGCTGCACGCTAAGTCCCTATGACTAAGTAGGAGTTGCACGCTAAGTCCCTATGATCAACATGGCATGCCGACCCTAGGCACTATATATAGACTAGTTTGGCAATCTTTGTTCATCATCGAGTTCATTGTGTTCAAGCACTCCTTATAAGCAAGACATTCCTCATCCAGATTTTTTCTAAATTGTCATCAAAGCTCCTTACTCGGAAGTTTGCAAGCGTTACTCTACTTCTTTATGTAATTCCGTGTTTTATATTGTGAAGATCCTGCTTTTGCTATTGTGTTTCCTTACACATTGAGTCCGAATCATGTAATGTGATTGATTATCTATCTTGATAACCTTCATAAGTATATTCTAAGAGGGATCCCTCATAAATTGTAGAGTTTTAGATCTTTTTGTCTTACTTGGGATGGATTCATCATGGATAGTTTTAGATTAATTATTTTTTATCTTACTTAGGATGGATCCCTCATATTTTTTATCTTACTTAGGATGGATCCCTCATATTTTCTATCTTAGGATGGATCCCTCATATATTGTATAGTTTTAGATCTTATGGATTATTTTTTGTCTTACTTGGGATGGATCCCTCATTAAATATTATATATTTTTAGATGTCACACACACACACACACACACACACACATGTTATTTTAGCTCCTATGGATTATTTTTTATCTTACTTAGGATGGATCCCTCATATATTTTTGGATGTGATACCCATGCAGACATACACACACATTATTACTGGAGTGTTATTGGATTTCACACACACACACATTATTACTGGAGTGTTATTGGATTTCACACACACACACACAATATTGATTTTGGTCTCAATCTTTTTCTTTTCCTTCTAATCATAGATTCATATATAACATACTATACACACACACATGCGCGCACACACACACACATGTATATGTATATGTGTGTGTGTGTGTGTGTTTTCAATATATATGTGTATGCGAGTGTCATTGTCAATTGTGAGGCTCCACTTCAAAGATAGAAAATAAATGTGCTATACACACACACACACACACACACACACACATATACAAGGGAACAACTTACCAATAGATAGCAAGTAACATATCCGAGAGAGAGAGAGAGAGAGAGAGAGAGAGAGAGAGAGAGAGAAGTCCAAAACTAAAACTAAAGTAATTTAATTGTCATTTGTAGGCAAAATAAAACCCAAATATATCGAAACCTCTTAAATTGTTATAGTTTTCACTATTGAAACCTCTTATTTTCACTATGTCAAAAAAGTGTTGCTAGGCCCTAGAGTTGCAAAAATATCGCTTGAGAGGGACATATTGCTATAAAGGATTTTGCAAGGCCTCACATTTTTGCTCCAAATTTGGCTAGCTTTCATAGGAAGTCTTGAACTTTGCACTCTCAAAATACAATCGTACTATTATAATGCCTAATCCAATGTGCATAGGCACGAGCTAGTGAACCCTAAACTAAGTATGTAAAGAGGCTTAGTGCTAATACAAGATAAATCAAGAGGCAAGTGCAATGTTCCATAGTCAATGTGCATGGGGACTTGTGAGCCCTTATGTAAGGAGCCTTAGTGCTAATACTCTGGCACAAATCAAGAGGAAAAGTGCAAGTATGCCCTAGGCTTGGATCATACATTGTTGGAGACAAGTGTGTTAGATAAGGTGATCATGAAAGAGGGAGTTGTTGCCTTCAGGATCACATGCATTTAGGCTAAGAGAGTAATCAAGGCTTTGGGCATGGACAGGGACCTTGCAAGCTTCTTCGAGGTGGTAGAAGGCCTGACGCTCAGGGAATTGCAGATGCGACTTATGCAGCTCAAGCACGGCGTAGACGTCGAGGATGGCTTGGCTAAGATCACTGCACAATTTGAGCAGTTGGTAGTAACGGCCCTCTAGCTCGGGGAAAGGGCCGGACTGAAGGAGGCAGTCGATGAATTCCGCCCACTTGACGGGGGCGGACGTGTGGTATCTGTGGAGGTGGCGCAGGAAGTTATGGTAGTAGTTGACGGATTGCCGGCCCACGTGAAACTCCTTGAGGACGGGGTCTTCGTGGAGGCGGCGGAGCGCGCTGGTGAGGAGGTCGACGCGCACGGGCAAGGAGCGCGTGTGCGACAGCGCGTGCTGGAAGAGCGACCTCGAAGCAGGCGGCAGCTTGTTGGGCTTCATTTGGGACGGCAGATCTCTCTCGCCCTCAGGCTGCCATGTAACCTCCGGACACCGAGGCTCGCTCGGATCCAGCCACTCTATCGCGCCGTCTAACAGCGTATAGTCGATTTCTTCGTCCATCCTTGTGGAGTGGGTTTGAGAAACGCCGCCGCCGCCGCCTGCTACTCGCTACTGCGCAGCCGCACCACCCAAGAAGGCCAACGCCCCTTCCCAACGTCGCGCCTCTTCCGACGTCTCCTTGTGGTTGCACACCACGGGCGCCCGCCGCACGCCCACACACACTTACATGGTCGGCCGGTTGGGTTCACATTAGCGCCTCCCCATGTCCCTCTCTCAAGGACCCTCTTGCATGTCGATCGGTCTAATTTGAACACAATACCGACATCCTGATTTTCCCATTGATGATATACCAAAACCACACCACAAATCGCAAAATCATGCTTTTCGCCACATGGCATGGTCATCTCTGTCCGTGAGACTTGCAATTGCCCTTTCTTAAAAGGGCAAACCAACAGCAAGGGTCTCCTCAACATCCATTCCCCACTCCATAAGGACCATATAGAACCACTCCATCTATCTAGGAAAAGCAAAGTCTCAAGGCTCGATGAAGTGGTGTGGGTCTCAACAAGCACCACCAATAAGACACTGAAATGATATCTGATTAATTAATCAATTGAAGGTTATGTTGGTTTTGATGATCTAAGGTGAAAACGCGCAGAAAGAATTGATGGAATTAAGTTCAAAAGCTCGGATAAAAAGTTCTTTTTATAGTATGAAATCAAATATTATTTTCCTAAAAATGAAACAAACTAGAACACTCATTTCTTCGCCAACCCTAAGCACTTCCAATGCATAATCATTCTCTTGTGTCACTTTGTTAATCGATAGTATTACCCATATAGTATTAAAACCTTAGTCATTATTCTCACACTTAGATGATATTAATCGGCATACTAAAACAGTATGTATCGCTTTGTATCTTTTTCGATTATCATATAGCATAAAGCGCAAGCTCACAATGTAATGAATGATCATCAACAATCAAAGAGAGCTTTTACAGTAATATAGAGATATGTTATATCGTCACTGTTTATCTTATAAATATCTGGTATATACTGATATCTGTTTATGTTATCGCTTGATTGATTATAATGTATTAACATGTTAACAGAAGGTGGAGCGCATGACAGACTATGGGCACCATTATGAACCTTGTCCGATTCATTAAGCTCGCTGATGAAGACTGTCCAAGGGAGATTGACGATCACCTAGGGATGAGGACATGTGGGAGTAGACCTTTTGTCAAGACACTTGGAGAAGGAATTCTAATTTCTCAACACAAAAGTTAGAGCATAACATATACTTGCACAAATTAAAGCATAAACCTTAATAAATAAAATAAAATAAATAAGAGAGAGATGGAGAATAGAGTAGAAGTCACCATTGACACAAGAGTGGGTTGAATCTCCCTTGGGTAGAGTGTGTCCCTTGTACCACTCTCCCATATTTATATGTATTAGAAAAAGTGCTTACTTTACAAAAAAGTAATTCCAAAAACAAAGCACAAGCAAGTGCTTTTGAGTTGATGAGCATGCAAGCTCTACAAAAATATAGCAAGCATTAATATAAAGTCTTGGGCCTACCAAAAGTATAAAATACTATTTTGTATGTACAAAGGTATGAGGCCTTAGCCTTACAAAAATATAGATGCCTAAATATGAAACCATAAAAGGTGTTCACATGTCTTCCAAAATATCTCATAGTGGTCCAACACATGTTCCACCTGCTACGATTAACACGTAATCTGCCACTCACTCTTCGCCTATATCCAAAATAATATTAGTCAGTGCACACAACTGATTAAACACATTAATCCTAACCATGTCATACTAGAGCACACAGCTTGACTAAACACATTAATCCTGGTAGATGACATAAAAAGGCATATCCAAAAATAAAATAGCTTAAAATAAATTAATGGGTGTCCCCAAAGAGGTTATGACTAACATTCCCTCTTGCTCAGATTGCAATTGACCTCAATTGCATGGATGATATGAGTGGATGAGATTTTGGTAAGAATGGAAAAACTTTTATGGCATCTATTTAGCATCTTCAATAAGATATTTGACATGTGTTGTATGTGCGTGTAGTGATGGTTTCATAGTCAATGATAGAGTCAGGTATAATATATTCTTGTAATTTTAGTAGATGATATTTTCTTGTGCTAAATTTGTTCTTTTATTTTTATTATTATTTTATTATTATCATTATTATTATTTGAATCATACGAGGTGAAACTTTATGTTCAATATGTTTAGGCATACATGGATCATCATAAATATTCGAAGTTACTCTCTTGCTCGAGAGAGAAGTCACACGTTCTTCACCATGGATCATGTTGACATATGACTTCTTCTTCTTCTCTAGGCAATTGGATGCAATGTGTCCTTTTTGTTGACAATTGTAGCATGTCACCACTTGAGGCATAAAGTCTTCTTTCTTCTTCGCATCATCGTTCTTGTTGTTGTTATTGTTAGCACCATGATTTTTATTGTTGTTTAAAGCATCACCCTAGGTATCATTAGTGTACATGTCAAACTTACGAAAAGGAACAAACTTTCTAAAAAATTTAGCATGAGAATCCTATGGTAGTTTGTAGTCCTTTAGTACTCCATTATTTTGCTCACAATTATAAGCCAAAGAGATCACTGTGGGAAAGAGAATGAGGCTAGAACATGTCAATCTCCTCTCGAAGAGTAGGCTTTAATCCAGCAATGAATTTGCATCTTTTCTCTTTTGTTCTCACTCATTCAAAACGGCTTGGAGTTGAATGAGAGCTTACCAAAATTTGTCCACATAAAGTTATACAATCTCTTTGTCAAGTTGACGAAGCCTATCCCATTTTATTAACATGTAATTCGCCATGCATTCTTCACCTACATCCAAAATAATATTAGTTAGTGCACACAGCTGATTAAGCACATTAATCATGACCATGTCATACCAATGCACACAACAGCTTAGCACATTAATCCTACTAGACATCATACCAATGCACGCAGCTTGATTAAACACATTAATCTTGGTAGATGATATAAAAAGGTACATCCAAAAATAAAATATCCCGAAACAAATTAATGGGCATTCCCAAAGAGTTACAATTAACACCTTCACTAAGGAGGATTCTGACAGTTTGGTTAGAGATATTGAGGAGGAGATTCTCTCTCATAATTCCGATTTGGTCTCATTGTTTGAGGTGGATGTGGACCAAATTATGTCTCAGAATACCCGAACTGGCAATCTACATACATCACGCGAGTACTCCAAGCTGACCTCTTAGATGAAGCGGGTGTATTGAAAGAAATCAAGGCTCTACTGGGCAATGAAGTGGCAACAGAAGAAGCACATGAGAGGGAAACGAAGCACACCCATTAAGGAAGATGATCTTAAAGACATGACTTTGGGAGATGAGAAGGATTAAGAGATGGTATAGGTCAATAGTCAACTGGATCCAAGATTTTAAAAGAAACTCCATAAGTTATTAAAATTGTTTGAATGTGTTTACCTGGAGTTACAAAGATATGAAGGGGGTAGATTCAAAGATGGTATGGGTCAGTAGTCAAGTGGATCCATAATCTCCATGAGTTATTACAAAAAAATTCCATGAGTTAATAAAATCATATGTGGACGTGTTTGTCTGGAGTTACAAAGCTATAAAGGGGGTAGATCCTTAGTTTTATCAGCATTAGATCAATCTTAAGGAAGATGATGTCCCAATAGTAGAGATACAAGAGAAGCAGAAGATATTGATAAACTCTTAAAAGTGGGATTTATTTATCCGATAATGATAGATGACTTGGTTGTCACCGATAGTAATTGTTCTAAAGAAAAATGGGAAGTTACGTGTATGTGTGGATTATAGAAAATTGAATGCAGCAACTTAGACCGGACCTTTTCTCACTTTCATTTACAGATTCAATGATGGATGCTATAGCAAGTCATGAAATGTATTCTTTCCTAGATGGCTTTAGCGGATATAATTGAGTTCTGATAGCCTTAGAGGATCGGGAGGAGAAGATGACCTTTGTGATAGAATGGGGAGCTTTTCCAATGTCATGACTTTTGTCCTCAAGAATGCTCCAATCACATTTCAAAGAATGGTCCAAGAAATCTTTATGAAAATTTGGTCTCTTTTATGCGAGTATTCTTGGATGATTTCAATGTTTTCAACAAATGGCAAAGCATCTTCTATGTCTAAAAAAATGTGATTCTGCCTACTTAAGCCTAAATTCGGCTAAATAATACATCCTTATGATGGGGCCAATGGAGTCCTTCTGGGACATGATGTGTCCACATACAGAATTGTAGCCAACATTATAGTGGATTCTAAAAAATTGAAAGTAATCAAAGCTTTAAGGGCACATCGCAATATCAAAGAATTAGGGTAATTCTTGAGATAGATCAAATGGCATAATCGATTTCTAAGATACATAGTAGCAGATGTGGCATATCCCATGTATCTCCTTTACAAATAAAGAGGAACCGTATGATTGGATAACACAGTATCAGCAATCTTTCAGATATTTACATATTATGTTGCCCCAATTGTTTAACTGCCAGATTGGTTCTCTAGACCATTCATATGTTTGTTGATGCATCTAACGTGGAAGTTGGGAGTGTGCTCATGCAAGAAAATGATGATGGTGTTGGAATTAGGGTTGTAGGAAAGCACACAAAACTTGGAGGAGAAGAAGCAAGAATGCACACAACACTAGTGTATTAGATTGTGTCAATATACAAAGATTTTTTAGCCCTAGAATAATGGATGTATATACAAGCCAGGGGAAAAAACCTCCTAAAGAGGAAAAAAGTGCCTCGGCAGTCCTAAGTGTGTTCACACACATCTCTGCCTATATATATGGCAACAAATCCCCCCTGAGAGTGATGGTGTGAACGAGAGCTAGCACTCATGTATAGGGAGGTGCCATGCCCAAAGTAGATCAGTCCACAAAGGGGAGCAAGCCCAAGCTTTGCGGAAAGCTTCGAACTTCTCACGAGGAAGCGCCTTTGTGAAAAGATCGGCGAGGTTGTCATGTGTTGGCAATAGGCCAAGCTGATCTCTCCTGCTGAGAGTCTCTCCCTAACATAGTGATAATGTACCTCAATGTGCTTTGTGCGAGCATGAAAAACTGGGTTTCTCGCAACTGCCAATGCGCTTTGATTGTCAGTGTAGATAGAGGTGGCAGACTCCTGTCCAATACCCAAGTCAGTAGCCATAAGCCATCTACACACACTCAACCGTAGCTGTGAAAGGTGCCCTGTACTCAGCTTCACAACTAGAAGTGGCCACAGTAGGTTGCTTCTTGCTCAACCAAGATATGCATGAGCTATCGAGCATGAAACAAAAACCACTTGTGGACACTCTTGTGTCATAGCAACCAGCCCAATCTGAGTCCGAAAAAGCATGTAAATCTGGTGGCAACGATCCCCCCTTGGGATAAAACAACCCAAGATGTATGGTGCCACTCAAGTAGCGAAAGATGCGTTTAACTGCCTTTCAATGCTGAGACCCTGGGCTATGCATCAATCTGCTCACCTGTGAGACTGCAAACTGAATGTCCGGCCTCGTAATGCATACATAAATGAGGCAACCAACAGTTGTCTGATAGAGTATGACATCAAAGTGATCTCCAGCATCATGTGAAGACTCAACTTCAAACCTGTCTCCATTGGAGTAGCAATAGGCTTGCAGTCTTCAAGGCCAAACCTCCGCCGCAACAATGTCTCAATATACTTTGTCTGACACAAAGCAATACCTCCATCACACTACTTAAATTGTATCCCCAAATAATGATGCAAATGCCCCAAATCTGATATCTCAAAAGAGGCATTCAAACCAACCTTAAAATCAGCAATATGACTCTCATTTGGTCCTGTGAGCAGCATGTCATCGACATAGAGAGCAATGATTAGATGTACATCATCCACACGTTTAATATACAAAGTGCTTTCTGTTGGACTATTCTGAAAACCATGTGCAGTCAAATATGCATGTATCTTTTCATACCAAGCTCGTGGAGCTTGCTTTAAACCATATAATGCCTTTTTCAACCTGCACACTTTGTTTTCCTGCCCTCTTTGAACAAAACCACGAGGCTGTGATACATACACCTCCTCATGCAAATCTCCATTCAAGAACGTAGTCTTTATGTCCAACTGATGTACATTCTAACCATTATGAGCTGCCAATGCACAAATGCTACGAATGGTAGTCATACGACAAGTGGGAGCAAAGGTCTCATCAAAATCAATGCCCTTTTCTTGAGCATAACCCTTTGCAACAAGTCTAGTCTTATAGCGATCAACACTGCCATCTGGCTTTCATTTCAACTTAAAAACCCACTTACATCCAATGACCTTTTTACCAATAGGCAAATCACACACAAAGACCATGTACCATTCTTCATTATAGCATCATATTCACTTTGCATTGCAGCCAACCAATTTTTTGATTTTTGTGCCCATCAAATGAAAGAGGTTCTTCCTCTTCACACATACTAGACACAGCCAAAGCATAACAATTTGATGCATAAGAGGCATGCTGAAAACCTGAACGAGTATGACTAGACATAGGTGCATCAATTTTACTATCACGCAAGGTTTGCACCAGCCATTTAGGCATACCTCTAGCCTGCTCATTTTCAGCCCTATCCTTATAAATTACATCGTGTAAATCTGCATCAAAAATAGGCTGATCTATGATATTGTTTGAAATCTGCATAGGCTGAATATTTGCCTCATTAGGACTTACATTTGAATTCCCACCTGTAAATAGAGACAACAACGTATCAAATACATCCCGTGAGCTCACACCTGTCTCTTTGGTACATGACATTAGGAAATTTTTGAGGTCATTTTGGGGCCCTGTAAGGAAGTTTGACCGGAATATTCCCTCCAAAAAGGGGCACCGGGTAAAAATTTTGCAAACGAACTCCAAATTTGTCGGACCTCACATATTTAGATTCTACTCTTCAAAAGCTATCCATTGATATATAACACGATAGGGTTCGGAGAAGGGACAAGATAGATACCTAGAAGATTCCTTTTTGCCTGGGAAAAAGGAAAGATTCTTTTTTTGCCTGGGAAAGATTCACGTTACGTGAATCTTTCCCATGGGAAAAAGGAAAGATTCTTTTTTTGCCTGGGAAAGATTCACGTTACGTGAATCTTTCCCAGGCAAAAAGGAATCTTCTAGGTATCTATCTTGTCCCTTCTCCGAACCCTATCGTGTTATATATCAATGGATAGCTTTTGAAGAGTAGAATCTAAATATGTGAGGTCCGACAAATTTGGAGTTCGTTTGCAAAAAATTTATCCGGTGCCCCTTTTTGGAGGGAATATTCCGGTCAAACTTCCTTACAGGGCCCCAAAATGACCTCAAAAATTTCCTAATGTAACAAAGGCTGCACAGTATCTTCCACAAAAACAACATCTCGACTAATCAAGATACACTTTGACTGTTGCGGATGATACAATCTGTAACCCTTGCTCTCAGCATGCACTGTAACCAACAAAAATGCACTTGACAGCCTTATCATCCAATTTTCTACGTTGTTGCACAGGCACTAAAGCATAGGCCAAGCAGCCAAAGACACGCAAGTGACCAACAAAAGGCTTCCTGCCATGCTAAGCTTCGTATGGAGTAACAGATTGCAAGGCCTTAGTGGGACACCTGTTGAGTACATATGCAGCACACATGACAGCCTCAAGCCAAAACGCATGTGGCAAAGCTTGGCTCTTGACCATACATCATGCCATCTCCATAAGTGACCTGTTTTTCCTCTCAGCAACACCATTTTGCTTAGGGGTATACGGCACTGTAGATTGGTGTTTTATCCCATGACTAGCCAGAAATGCATCAAACTCTTTAGACATGTACTCCCCCCCTCGATCAGAACGGAGGGTACCCACAGTACAATTGGATACATTTTCAACCATAAGCAAAAACTGTTTGAAGCACAAAAACACTTCGGACTTTGCCTTCAGTGGATATACCCATGCATGCCTTGAGTAATCATCAATGAAAGTCACGAAGTACAAGTGTTTACCAAATGACAGAGTTTGCATAGGCCCACATACATCACTATGTACAAGTGTTTACCAAATGATGGAGTTTGCATAGGCCCATATACATCACTATGTACAAGTTGCAATTTGCGAGTGGCCTGCACAGAACCATCCTTTGGAAACGCAAAACGCTGCATTTTGCCCAAAATACAGCCTTCACAAACATGTTTCAATGGTGCCTCAAGAGGGGGGCGATGAAGCAACCATATCAAATTTCTGCAAACGCAGCAAACTAGCAAAGTTCAGATGACCAAAACGAGCATGCCATAGTTTTGCATCTGAAACTGCCTTTTCATCTGAAATTGCCTTTTCATCAGAAACTGCATTTGCTGAATCTTCCACACACTTGTCACATAAGAGTTGAGCCTATACAGCCCACAAAACAAGGTGCCAGATGCAATAATCGTATCACCAGAAGTCAAATCATGAACAGTATATCTATCATCCACAAATTTGACTACAAGTCCAAGTCTAGCAAGCACAGAGACAAACAATAGATTCTTCTTTATCCCTGGCACATACAAAGCATCTGAAAGTGTGAAAGCGCTGCCATTTGTAGCAGTAAGCATAATTTTACCAATGCCCTTCTCACTGGGTAAGAAGCATTATTGGCACATGTGACAGTATTCCCATTAGGGAATACTGCTACCATTTACAGCAGTAAGCATAATTTTACCAATGCCCTTCACTGGGTAAGAAGCATTATTGGCACATGTGACAGTATTCCCATTAGGGAATACTGCTGCCATTTAAAGCAATAAGCATAATTTTACCAATGCCCTTCACTGGGTAAGAAGCATTATTGGCACATGTGACAGCATTCCCATTAGGGAATACTGCTGCCATTTGCAGCAGTAAGCATAATTTTACCAATGCCCTTCACTGGGTAAGAAGCATTATTGGCACATGTGACAGTATTCCCATTAGGGACAGCCTCAAGACAAGTGAACATATCACGATGCGAGGTAATGTGCTTTGTAGCACCACTGTTAAGATACCATACATCAGAGTCAACAAAAACTGTCAAACATACATCATGTATAGATGGGTCATACTAGCAATACACGCTAAACGCCCATTCTGTATCCTGCACAATATTTGCAGAATCTGCATTTGTAGAAGCATCCGCTATTGTGGCTGCATTTGACTCTTTCTTCTTTGCCTCTTTAGTCTTTAGCTTAGGGCAATTCTTAATGACTTGATCAGTTGCCTTACAATAGTTGCACCTGATCTTTTTCTTGCCTTTATCAAGAGCCTTCTCAGACCTATTGTTGCTACCTGTGGAAGGAGAAGAAGTTGCAGACCTACTAATAGGAGAAGAAACAGTGGAAGGAGTTGCCTTACCACTTCTTCTCTGCTAGGAAGCAAACAAATGCCTAATCAACTGCACGCTGCCTAGCCCTGTTTTGCCTGGACTGCGCTTCTTATAAGAGCTTATTGACTAAAGTATCATACTTGACAACATCAGGTCTGTCCTCAGTAAAACAAGTCTCCATGTGGAAGCAAACGTCTGATATGACTCAAGTAAAGCAAAAGTCTGATATGACTCAAGTAAAGCATCAAGAACAGTCTGCACAAGAGAATTATCAGGAATAATCTCACCTGCAGAAATCAACTGTTCCTTGAGATCTTTAATCTCAGCAAGAAAAACATTCATGTCATCATCTTCCTGCATAATCTTCGATTCTAGCTCTTTACGCATGTAAGAGATTTTTGCCTCGTTACGACCTGTATACAAACCATCTAGAATATCCCAAGCCTGTTTTACTGTTTTAGCCAAACGAATATGTGGAGTGATGTTACGTTTGATAGAAAGTGCAATCAAGGCATGAGCCTGCGCATCTTTACCATCCCAATGAGCTTGTTCAGCAGTGGGTAAAACAACAGCAACAGTAGAGCTGCTAGAACCTGCAACATCCTCAATAGATCCTACATCCACAGAACCTGGATGTACATCCATACCCTGGACAATGTTCCACACTCCTTTTGCAACCAAAACATGCTGCATCATGTATGCCCAAAGTGGGTAGTTGCTGTCTCCATCCAGTTTGTCATCAGCAGAGACAACATGCGAAATACATCATTGCTGTTTATCAGCCATGGCCACCACTGACTGAAACTGATGCAAAAGCTACCTGTAATGGAGCAAATACGTTGGAATTAGGGTTGCAGGAAAGCACACAAAGCTTGGAGAAGAAGAAGCAAGAATGCACACAACACTAGTGTATTAGATTGTGTCAATGTACAAAGATTTTTTAGCCCTAGAATAATGGGCGTATATACAAGCCGAGGAAAAAAACCTCCTAAAGAGGGAAAAAGTGTCCCGACGGTCCTAAGTGTGTTCACACACATCACTGCCTATATATATGGCAACAGATGGATGGTTTTGCCTAGTGTATTATACCAGCCCGAATGCTATTAGCCAGAGTGGAAAGAAATTATTTTACTACAAAAAGGGGAGCTCTTGGGATGATTTATTCTGTTAAGAAATTTTGGCAATATCTTTTAGGCAAACAAATTCACTTTTTATATAGATCACCAAGCCTTGTTTTTCTTAGTGAGAATAAGCCCAATTTAGTTGGAAAACTAGTAAGATGGATGCTGATATTGTAGAAATTTGATTTCAGGATTTGCCACACATTGGGTAACCAGCATGTAGTGTGGTAGATTTCTTATCCAGAATTGAGACTAGGGAGCCACCAGATGGGACACCGAATTAGTTGCCAGAAGTGAATTTATTTCAAATATATGTTCCCTAGTGGATTGGTATGATGAGATGCTTGTTTTTCTAATAGAAGGTAGTTTTCCAGAAGGAATGAACTAGGATCACTAGAAGAGATTAGCACTCCACAATAAAACATTTTTGGTGATTGTTGGATAATTGTACCAAATGGGCATCGATCACATTGTTCGTCGATGTGTGCAGTCACATAAGTAGCAACAAGCATTATTGATGGAGGACATCAAGGTATAATTGACAACCAATTTTCCAGAGAAGTTATAGGCTGGAAGATCTTTCAAGCACGATTATGGTGGCCCATCTATTAAATGATGCTTAGAAGTTTTCTTGTGAGTGTGATGTTTATCAAAGACTAGGTGAACCAAATGTAGCAAATCAGATGCCTCCCACTCTAGTATTACTTTGGAACCCTTTCTAAAATGGGGTCTGGATTTTGTTAGGCTATTTAAACCTCCTACTCACACCAAACCAACAAAAAGTATATTTTAGTGGCCACGGATTATTGTACCAAAATGGGTAGAAGCCATAGCTCTAAGGGATAATAACGCCGATTCAGTGGGTAAATTTTCTATATGAGATGATATGACAAGGTTTGGATAGAATTGGTCAGTGACCAAGGCGACCATTTTCTTAATGCAATAATACAAAAGTTGACCCAACAACACATGATAATTCATAAGAAATCTACAGTGTACTATCCACAGGCCAATGGTAGGCAGAATCTTCCAACAAGATCTTACAAAGAATTATGAAGAGAAAGTAGTGAATGAGAACTGGAAAGATTGTGATTGGAAGCTGCATTCTACTTTATGGGCATTTTGAAATGCTTATAAGTCAACAAACAACAAGCCAGATGCCATTTTTCATAGTGTATGGGTTCAAGGCAGTAGTTCCCATGGAATTTGTGGTGCCAAGTTTACAATTGGCAATTACTACCAGATTATCCTCAAAAGAGTCCAAAAGTAAATAGACTGAACAACAATTACTTGCTCTAGGTTGCAAAGTATTTGGATGTTCGATGTCACCCAACATCAAAGAAAGCTTTGGGTCGATCGGAATTCTAAATATTGGATCATTGATATTGGTGACCCAGTCTTATTGTTTAATTCGAGGCTAGGTCCACACCCTAAAAAGCTGAGCCTTCGCTGGATAAGACCATACCGGATATCCGAAAGGATTAGATCCGAAACATTCAAGCTCACAATGATTGATGGTGTCAGATTTTTAAAGTTAATAAATGGTTTTTGATTAAAACCCAACTTCGATAAAATACTAGAATTAGTTCATGCTTATTTGCATGATGATATTCCACCTGTCACACATGCGTTAAGCCTTGGGAAGGAATATTCGCAATCTATTATTACCATAAGGATAGGATTTTCATGATTTCGTTTGTTGCCTTGTTGTCTTAAATAATGTGCATATTTACTTATGTCATCATTATTATGCATGGACAATAAATTCTTTTACATGCACGTTGTACATTGGTGTGAGTATTCAATCATTGTGTTCATGTGCAATCTCTCTCTCTCTCTCTCTTCCATATCTTCATCTATGCTTCCACACACCATGGCTTAATCTCTCCACCTCTCCTTCCACTCCCTCCCAAACCTAGCCATGTTTCCAACATGGTATTAAAGCAAGGATAACACCATGTTCATCGCTAATATCATGCCTAACACACACTTATGTTTTTTGATCCAGATTTGCCCTCTCATATACGTTTTTTTTCAAATATGCCTCTCCTATTGTAGTCGCCATCATGTGTTGCTGATCTAAGCTGTTGTGTGTTAAGCGCATTTTATACCTTTGAAGATGCCATCAAGCAATTGCTATGTTCTACACCTTTGATATCAACTTCATGGGCCATGTTTTTTCTCCATCTATTATAGGCGGGCCTCTCTTACACATAGCCCATGTGCATTTCCATAATCTTGCCGTTCATCATCATCAGTGCATTTTTACTTAACAGTCACCACCATGTAGAAGCTTTTTTAACATGCTGTGTTTTGTGCCTCTACTATTGGTGGGCTTCTTTTGCATATAGCCTCCATGTCATTCTAAATCAAGTTGCCCATTATGCTGCATATAGTCGCCATAAAACCTCTGCACTACATGCATTTTTTTCCATGATCTGTTGCCTTACATGTCGACCTACTTGGATGCATTTTCTTGATGAATCAAGCCACTTATCATATGATGCTATTAATCCCGTTTTGGATTAACAAACAAGATCCTCCAATTGAGGACATTAATAAGTGTCATGAAACGGCACTATAAAAGTTGTACATTATGAGATATTGGCCACCCAAGGCCTAGTAAGCCATGAGCCAAAAAGGATAACCCAAGCATCCATTACCTGGAAATGATGCCAAAAGAGGATTCCTACTCTTCATCTCACTGACATATGTTCAAGGGGGGATTTTAATCTCTCCATAATTATCTATTTTCCTTTTTTTATATAAGTCAAGGGTTCTCTACGTGGGTTGTCTTCCAAAATCTAAAATTTTTGATGTCTTTTTGGGGTTGTTGTAATGCTTTGATGCTATAAAAGGTAAAGATGTATCCTTATCACAGTTAGGAGCCGGTGTCATGGGACCTCATGTACTTCTTGTGAAGAATTAATCAAACTCACATACACATCAAGGAACAAAGCATAGAATTGAATTAAATTGGCAAGATTAAATCATAACATAAAAGCATTAGATAGAGTAAACATCACCATCGACACACTGTTGGGTGCAATCTCCCTCCTCATGCGTGTAGCTCCACTTTCCCAACATGAGTATTTTGAGAATTCTATTCAAAATATAGCCCAAGGAGCTAATAATAATTGTGTATACAAAATAGGGCTTTTCTGTTCCACTTTTACAAAAATAACTCAAGCACTAAAGTTTATTCACACACTAAGTGTAAAATAACTAAAATTCATGTAGCACACATGCTAGTAAAATAGCAACACCACACACAAGCGCACATAAATAATACTTATAAGCTTTTAAAGCTTAGAAAGCTTAGTAATTAAGCTTTAAAATAATCTTCACATCTTAGTAGTTAAGCTTTAAAAAAATATTCACAGCTATAGAAAAAAACATTGGCGATGGCATGACTGTGAGAGAAGAAGGTGGGCAGTAGTGCTAGGTGCAACAAAGCGAAGAGAGGGAAAGAGTACGGACGGTGGTGGCCAGCAACGCAAAGGGAGATTTAAAAAATTATGGAAAGGGAGAGGAAAAAGAGGAATCAACCAGCAACAATCGGTAAAAATTCAAGTGAAGAAAAGGAAAATAGAAATTCGGGTGCAACACTAAAGAGATGGAAAAGAAAAGAAAATAAAAAATATGAGCCCTTGAATATGTAAATCCTTAAGCTTATAGACTTAGCAATTCAGAGATTAGGGTGCTGAACCTCTTGACTTGTTGACTACATCCATACTACTTGATCTTTGAAAAGTTGACGTTTGAGGAAAGTGATTTTGCAACAAGAAGAAGGGGGGTTTTGGTTTAAACAGAGGTAGTTTTGAAGAAAAGGTGACATTAATTCATCCAATGGTCCACAAAGTTACCATAAACCATTCAACCTTTGTTCAAGAGTCTTTAAGCTTTTGTCTTCTTGATCCTCTAGATTTTTGTGAGCTTCTCCCTTTCCACCTCTCCTTCCACTGCAATGCCCTCCTCGACTTGGCCATGTTTCCAATAAAGATGGTGGAGTTTGAGAAGTTACATGTTTAATTAGATGTCAATACCAACATAGCCTAGTTGGAAAAGGTCAGCTTGTTGCGGTTTGGATCCCTTCTGTGGACAGAAGCCATGAACAGCCCTGATGTAGCAGCCCAACTCAAACAAATGTATAAGAATAAGAAGTTTGCACCACTCATGGTGTGCAGGTCATTGATCCGTAAGTCTTCATGTTGCCATTAGAGGGTGCCACAGACATTACCCCAACAAGAGATGGAGGCATGCTTTGGCTTGAAGGGGTCTGACAAGGAGCATAGATAAGATTGAATATTATCTCTAGATGTTTCTCATGCTCATCTTCGTCTTTGCTATAAAGACCAAGATGTCATCAAAGAAAATAACTATAAATTTTTGGTGCTTAAGAATATACGGTTCATCATGCGACTAAATGTAGCCAAAGCATTAGTAACTTTTTTAAAAAAAATCAAAGCTCTAACGTTCTCTATTTCAAAGGTTCTAAGAGGTGATTCATGCGCGGTGCATCTCAACTCCTTCCAATGGTTTGTTACTTGTAGCACTTCGCATGATACACAAAGTTGTAGCTCTACACGGCTTCAACCTACATTGGCTTTGACAACCTTATGACCAAGGGCCTCACTTGTCCCTTTTTATTTTATTTTCCATCGTTTGGTGCTTCTTGCATATTATTGGTTAAAAACGGAATCCAATCACTCTGCCCCACAATCACTATAATCTTCCCCTCTTTGCCAACAAATATATTATTTGCGAGAGTAAATGAATTTATTTATGAATAATATCCGCAATATGATAACCCCTTGGCTTACTTCGGATACCAATCACTTTGGTAGTCATGAGGGTACACTGAAAAAGGGATTTAAAACCAAAACTTGCATTAAAGGATTTGAAACCGCCAACGTACATTGACACTTTACCTTCTCGCATAGCTGACGTAGTAGATCAATGGGTTTTTAAGTGGGAACAATGCTTTACTCTATGTGGCATCATAGATGAGCACATTAGAATCCAACATGCTGCATATAATTTACAGGATATGGCTCATCGTTGGTGGAGAAAATTTCAAAGGACAACACAATCCCAAATATTTGGGAGGAATTTAAGGATATGTTTATTCAAAATTTTGTGTCACCAGATAAGCAGAGTAGAGCCCTTAATACTTGGTTTTTTATCTCTCAAAAGAATCTTACGGTTTAGGAGCATACTGATAAGTATCGAGAGGTGATTATGAAAATTTTGTAAATTTTACCAGATTTCTTACATGTTCATAAATTTGTCGTGCAGTTAAATGATAAACTTCGACCAGTAGTGCACCGTGAGAAGTATCAAACTTTATCCAAAGCTGTAGAAATGGCTTTAGTTTATGAAGATGGTTGAAAGGGTCAAAATCAGGTAGTGGGTCAAGTTTCCAAGTCTCATTTTATGCGACCTACTTATGAAGCTTTAAGGTACACTAGTGGGCAAAAGGGAAGGGCATCTATGTCTAGTGTACATTCCTCGACAAAGACTCTTGTAGAAGTTAAGAGAAAGGTGTCAATGAAGGATGAGTGCAGATATTCTCTCGATCCAGAACATTTTAAGAAAGCACAAATTAAAAGCTTGTGCTATGCTTGTATGGGCAAGCATTAAAGATGTGATTTTCCATTGAAGAAGCAGCGCTGCGCTTCTTCAAATGGAAAAAGTGAAGGCTTCTGCTATGCTTATATGGAAAAGCATCAAAGACGTGATTGTCCATTAAAGAAGCTTTAGTGCTCATATTTGTATAGCTATAAACTGATTTAGATTACGAGTATGATCTAGAGGAAGATTTATTGGATAATACTCAAGAGCAAATGCCCTAGTATTCTACTAGGATACTCTCAATGTCAATTTATAAACGGGTGTACCCACGGCTGCTCTACAAATACAATTTTATCTTTAGAGACTAGTCGCATGGTTACTAGTTTCCAATTACGGAGCTAATTGTCATGTAGGGTTCGATTAAAGGAAAACTAGTGAAGGTATTCTTCGATATAGGCTCTATCCAGAATGTGGTTAGTTCTCAACTTGTCAAGAAGTTAAAGTTGAAGACTCAACCATCACCATATCAATACACAGTTGAGCTAGCACATGGCAAAGGAACAGAGGTTAGGACCAACATGTTGTAGGCCTCGGTCTCACCATTCAATCCTACTTTGAGGACCTCAACTTTGATATTACTCGACTAGCACATTTTGATGTTGTACTAGGGAAAGAATGGCATGCATGGAAGACACCTCTCATTTTGATGTTGTACTAGGGAAAGAATGGCATGCATGGAAGACACCTCTCATTGACTTTGCAATGCATGTCTATCAATTCATGCATGATGGGAGGACGTATCACATTAAAGGTGAGCCAGATCTACCCAATAATGCATTAATTACTGCTACACAAATCCTTTAAATATCTTGTAAGTCTCTCTTTTTAGGTTGGGTTCAAAAAATTCCAAGTGCTATAGACACACATGAAAGTGAAACTCCAACTTATAATAACGCAAAATCTTTGCAAGAGAAAATTCTAAATGAATTTTTTGATGTTTTCAAATCTAACCTACACTCTTCTTTGCCTCCATGCATAAATGTGGAGTATCAAATAGAGCTTATGTGACTGGTGCAACTATGGTCAGTAGACATCCATACCGGTTGAGTTTGGTTGAGGAGAATGAGGTGTCAAAGGTGATTGAGGAGAACTACCGAGCAAAGGACTCATTTGCCCCAGCTTTTCATTATTCACTTCTCTAGTTTTGCTAGTGAAGAAGAAAGATGGTTCTTATCGAATAAGACAATTAAAGAGCCTTAAATAAACTTACTGTAAAACGTCCAATGCCAAGGATTGATGATTTGACTCTAGGTGGAGCTAAAGTCTTCAATAAGATAGATTTAAAAAGTGGATATCATCAGATTCGTATTAAAGATGAAGACATAACTAAGAATTCTTTTTGTACTCGTTTTGTTCACTTATGAGTACCTTGTAATGCCAGTTGGGCTTACTAATGCACCAACCACATTTATGATATTGATGAATGATGTCTTTAGGACATTCATGGGTATATTATGGTGGACTTATTAATGATATTTTGGTTTATAATAAATCTTTATTAGAGCACGAACCACACTTGTTTACAGTATTTAGCATGCTTAGGGAAATTGTGTTATATGCAAATAGACACAAGACTTTCCTATGTTAAGAGGACTTTAAATATTTGGGACACATTATATCGATGCTGGGTGTAAAGATGGATACGAAGAAAGTAGCAGTAATATTGGCTTGGACTATTCCATATGACATTACTACACTCAGATATTTCTTAGGACTATTTTGGTTTTTATAGAAAGTTTATTATTTTTTATTCTAAAATAGCAGTGCCATTGTCTATCTTGTTGCAAGTTACTGTTGTTTATGTCTGGAATGACATTCAAAGCAAAGTTTTGATAAATTAAAGCAGGCGGTTACAGCCGTGCACCTATGTTGAAGATCGTGGGTTCATCATTACCTTTTGTTGAGATAGATGCTAGTAGCATTGTCGTAGGAGCTGTGTTAAGCCAAGAAGGCCGACCAATGGATTTGAGTGTAAGAAACGCAGTAATTCGCAATGTAAGTGGCCCACACATAAGCTTGAATTGTATGCAGTTATACATGCACTCAAGGTGTGGAGGCATTATGTGTATGGAGCCGAGTTTAAGGTATATACGGATCATGATACACTAAAGTATTTTTGTAACTACCCGAATTTAAGAGGCTGTCAAGCAAGATGAGCTGAATTGATGGTGGAAGAGTTCTCGCATAATGTATCAGATAAGTTTCAGTATAGTCAAGAATGAGATCATTCATAGAACACATGAATCTCAAAAGGTAGATCTGTATGTTCAATCGTTATGGAATAAGACTAACCAAGTAGATGAGGAATCAGCCCCGTTTGATTTATTGTCTGGGAAACATAGATTTACCATTGAGAATGGAATTCTCAAGAGGAAAGGTAAGGTATGCGTTCTGGACTCAAATAATTTGAGGGTATTAGTAACATGAGAATGTCACTATAGTCCATGTGCTAGAGACCGTGGAATTAAGGAAACAATTGAGCTCATAAAACATTTCTACTTGTGGCCATAATTAAAGAAACATATTAATCATTATGTGACACAGCATTTATAATGTTAGGTTACTAAATTTGAGTGTGTGAAATCGCCGGGATTATTACATCCATTGCCTATTCCAGAGAGGAAATGCCAAAGTATTTCAATGGATTTCATTATGGCTTTACCTAGAACCAGGAAAGGTTATAATGCTATCTTTGTCATCATGGATAGATTCTCTAAGATGACACATTTTTTTCCTCCTACAAACAAAGTAGAATTATTTATCGTCAATGTGTTTAGATTTCACGGCTTGCCAGAATCCATTGTGTGTCAGATAGAGATCCACAGTTTACAAGTAATTTTAACTAAACTTGGCATGCAACTCTGCATGAGTAGCGATGATCATCCACAAATTAATGGTCAGACAATCGAGAGAGTTAATCAAGTCTTAGAGGATAACTAAACTTGGCATGCAACTCTGCATGAGTAGCTATGATCATCCACAAATTAATGGTCAGACGAAGGAGAGAGTTAATCAAGTCTTAGAGGATATGTTGAGAGCTTATGTCAGAGAACGACAGACCGATTGGAAAAAGTATTTACCTTAACTAGAGTTTGTGTATAATTCGCTCAAGCATTCCTCTACAAACTTTTTTGCATTTGAATTAAATTATGGCTATAATCCATTGATGCCAGGTACAATTGGATTACCTTAGAAGACACCCAATGTAGCTAAATTTCTGTCTTAGATGTAGTTAAATTTAGCTAGAGCTCGAGATTCTATCCGTCCGGTTACTACGGATTGAGCGGTTAAGTATGCTAATCCCAAGTGGATAGCTCGTTCTTTTAAAGAGGGAGAGAAAGTGTTTCTACTTGTTTCTTGGAGAACTGAGATGCTTCGTGCAAGTAAATGCCTAGATATTGTGGGCCATGGATGATTTTGAAACGAGTCGGAGATGTGGCTTATAAGTTAGAGTTACCACAAGACTGTCATGTCTACCCAGTATTTCATGTGAGTCGCTTGAAGCGTTATCTTTAGTTGATGGTATGATTGCTTTGTAGGAACCTGATCAAGAAGATCATGGACTAGATATCCTAGAACGAAGAGAAAGTCGATTGCAAAATTGCATTCTTTGGGAGTTTCTTATGAAATGGAAAGGACATCTCTTTAAAAATGTAACTTGGGAAACGAAGTTTCAGCTTCGTAAACGTTATCCTTAGTTTGTCATGGAGGACGATGATTCCTAAAAGGGGGAAAGAATGTTATGACCCTTACACATGGCAATATGGGGGACACATACACATTGATACTCGGGATTTACACCCTAGTAATGTGTGGGACATGCGGGCGTTGCGTGGGAAAACCAATGGCGGCATACTATTGCACATCATCGCTGTGTGAACAGGTAATGCTCGTGCTGGGGTAAAGACCCAGTTATGTGTAGCATGGGGGTACCAACGGCGGGAACACAGGGGGCACATGAGTGATGTGTGGCCAATAAGGTACACACTAGATGCCCGAGGTCACTAGTATATATATTGGTTGGGAGGTTAAACATGGTATACCAAGCTAGGTTTGTTTTTGCTATTTTTTGAGTTCTTCTTCTTCTCTCTCACGTTTTTTGCATGAGGCTAGAATCAAAGGGCTATGACAGCTTGCATGGAGGCATGACATTTGCAGCACACTTGACCTTATCTTTCTTGAAAAATTCTTCCCTAGAAAAATAATCATCAAGTTGACTAATCCATGATAACATTGTTTTTGCATTCTTTTTACCATAAAAAATTTGAACCTATTTTCTTTCCTTTTTGTTGCTCTTACTCAATCAAAGTTTCTTTAATGGTACATCTAATGTCAAAGCCAGACTAAACACTTATAGATCGTTTCTTGTTAGAGATTAGTTCTTCCAATTCTATCCTTTTAGCTCGTTCAACCTCAAACTTAAAATGATCACAATCAAATTTATCTTCAATAGTCCGTCTTCCTCTTCAAAACGTAAGTGCTTATTGCACGAGAGAGAGAGAGAGAGAGAGAGAGAGAGAGAGAGAGAGAGAGAGAGAGAGAGAGAGAGCTCATAAAATGGTAATAACAATGGCTAAGAGTGATGGAGTGAATTCACCCTGTGTGTCGTCCCAAGTTTAGTTTTGGTCCAAGTTTACTTTGTTGTTTTTATCCACTTGGGACGATAGAAAAATGCTAACATTCACCCAACGTGTCGTCCCAAGTTTAGCTTTGGTCTAAGTTTACTTTGTTGTTTTTATCCACTCTCACCAACCCTTTCTTCTTGTGTAACACACAAGTCCATGCTTTTACGAAAATCTTAAAAGTCCTGACACTATTTATTTTAGAGAAGATTTGCTTGCACTGTCAAATCTTGTCACTTTTATGTTGGGTTGAGTTTACTCTGTGCCCGACCAAACTAAATGTGAGAAGGTTGCAGTGGTTTGCCACAACCCGAAATATTTGGTCCAAGTTTACTTCTAGTTCCAAGTTTGCTTGAACGGTGTTGTGGCCACGCCACCTCGATCCTTAAAAACCTCCTCGCATATTACTTTTAGAAGATGTAGATGGTCTTTGGTTTGTAATTTGTTGAACAAGGTCTGAATGTAATGATGTGAAATTGATGTAAAGATGTAAAGCTCCTTTTGGTAATATATATATATATATGTCTATTGGTATAAAAAAAAACCAACCTTCATGTCATGGAAATGCTGGTGAGGAGAATACCTTTCTGCTCTGCAGCTAAGGTACAGTACTGTCTCACCTCCTCCACCATTGCCGCCACTAACTGCCACACCAGGCCATGGTTATGGCACCCTCCTGCAGCCCATTTCCGCCTGTGCGCAAAAGCATGCTCTACCCCCTCTCCCGCTCATGTTCACCCTCCGTCATCATCATCACCATCTCCTTCTACCCCAGCCTTTGCTTGCCCGGCGGACTATCTTTCTTTGTCCGACAAAGACCTCTTCTCGCAGTGCACCATGGATACGTTTCGCGCTTCAGGCCCGGGCGGCCAACACCGCAACAAGACCGAGAGTGCCGTCCGCCTTACGCATCTCCCAACTGGCCTTGTTTCTCAGGTGACTGAATCTGCATAATATCCACTTCTCAATCTGGGCTCGGGGAAGACCCGAGCACGTAGAGGCTCCATCATGCAATTGGATTAGGGCCTGAGCATGCCGATGGTCCAATATGCACACCACACCTAAGTCAATGATGGCTCGAGGGCACTGTTGCATGAGGGCTTGAGGATGGCCAGGGTTCAATTGGCACAACACGGTTGAGTACGGGCTCGAGGGCCAAATTCTGCATGATTGGACAGGGCTTTAGGATGGCCATGGGCCAACCTGCATGTTGTATTTTGTCTTGAGGATGGGCATGGTGGGATGAAGCGTGATTATGGCCATGGTGTAACATGCATTCTATATAGTTGGACAACAGCTCGAGGAGGGCTTAATCGGCCCAATTTGCACTTGGCATGATTGGATGAGGGCTGTATCAAAATGGCCATGATCCCAGGGCTCATTTTGCATCGTTGGATGAGGACTTGTGGATGGTGATGGCTCCAAGGTGTGTTCTGCATGGTTGGATGAGGATTTCAGGATGGTCATGGCCCCAATGTCTTCATTGCATCTTCCTCCATCAGGTTTTGAGGATCCCATGCCTTTATTCGCATCTTGGATTAGGCCTTGAGGATTGGCAGGGCCAAATCTGGATTGCATACTGTATGGTTGGTTTAGGGTCTGATATGTGTGCTTTTTACCATCTGCAGTCTGGGATAATGGTTTGCAGGTGGCCATGACTCGAGTTAGGGTTTGAGGACTGTTGAGACTTGTTTTTGCAACAAGTGTTATGCTTTTTCTTATTATATAGTTTGGTTGATCTCTGTGAGGGGTTTTGTAGGCTTCAGACGATCGGTCACAGCATAAAAATCGGGCTTATGCTCTTGATCGCCTTCGCACTCTCATCGCAGCCAAAGGTAAGGTTTGGTCCTCCCCTGCTCCCTTCTTGAGTTGGATCATCAAGCATCATTTCCAGTAACTCTATGTCCTGCCATTGGCAAATGCAAATTAGTTAGGCGACCTGTGGAGCTTGATGGGTACAAGCCACCGCCAGAGCTTAGTCGCATACTTCCCGCAGCAAAAGGACAAAAAAGTGTTGGCCAAAAAATAGGACCTAACCACCCAGATTTCTGCAAGGTTGTGCCATGACCGTGCATTATTTTGGTTAATTCTGGGTTTACATTGATTTGGAGGCGCCACCATGCATACAATAAAGGATTTGAAATGCCATTGCAGGGTGTCCAATGCTTGCTGGATCTGCTCTTGGCAACAGAGGGTTCGATTTCAGCTTCAGCAGCAGTACTAGGGTAAGTCCTAACAGCCTAACAAACTGGGAAGGATTAGAGAAGTTCCCTATCTTATGTTACAAGATAAAAACTGTATGTGCAGTCAGCCCGTCCTTATGTAGCTTGAGTTGAGCACAGTGGTGCAAAATGATTAAGTGTGCTTCAGCCACTGAGATGAGGGACCATTCCTTTTAATGCCCTTAGCAGCAACATGGTTTCTCATCATAGATAATGCTTTCAATGGATTTTAGTAACTAAAACTTGAAAAATAGGGTATGCTTTTAATGTTTTTTGTGTGCAGGTAGTGAGCAGGAAAAAGCCTTTGGCTTTCACTACCCTTGCTTGTTTCACACCATAGAGAAGAGGCAAGAGACTTGTGTTACACGTGTTGTGTATACTTTCGTGGTCATTCTGGTGTGAATGGACTCTTGTACATGGGCACTTTTTACCTTCTTGCTGAGAAGGCTTTTTTTTTTTTCCCTCTGTGTGACTGCCCACTTAGGTAGTGGTACTTGAGAGTACCCTAGAGAACTGTACTATCACTTCTCACATTTGCTTATCGTTGTGGCTTGCAGCTGGTGTTTTTCATTTCCAAGCTCTCCATTGAAGCTTGCAGCTTTCACAGCTTTGCAGGTGGCAGTGGCCACAAGCTCCACACAGTCGGCTTCAACAAGCTACACAGTTGGCAGAGTGTTGCAGTCAGAGCAGCAAGACTCATACACAGTTGGACAGCAAACGGAAAGATGTAGACGAATGACAAAAACACTGAGAGAGAGAGATGAGAGAGAACATCAAAATGCTGATGCACTAATCCTCAAGAAAAGAGTGGATACAACCAGCCCGTAGGCGAGGAGTGGACTCCGTAGGCAGAGGGCTGAAGGTGCTCACCAAAGTGATCAAGAAAGTATGATGAAAAGTGAGGAAGAAGGCATCATATATATACACCACATATGAGCTGGCCGACTGCCTCCTAGGCTCCTACACGGCCTGAAAATAGGCATAATAGCCATAAAAAGGGTGGGCAACCCACATCAAAGGCCCATAAAATAGGGAAAACATATGGAAAAAGGGGGGGATATATATGGGGAATGCTTGAGCATGGCAATGGCCCTGGTAGACACCGATATATTCTAACACCCCCTCTCAGGTCCTGGGGTGGTCAAAGACCCAAGGAGCTGCCATGAATGCTGGTAGTTGACTGAGATAATCCTTTGGTGAATAAGTCTGCACTGTTGTCCTGGCTAGGACAATATTCAAGGATAATGTCACTTTCCAAGATCTGCGCCTGAACAAAGTGGTATTGGATCTCTATATGCTTGGTCCACACATGAAATACCGGATTCTTAGCAATAGCCAAGCAACGTTGGTTGTTGCATGAGATAAGGAGAGGCTGCTGTTGTCAAAAATCGATCTCGTCAAGTAGCCGCCCGCAACCAAATCACCTCACAAACGGCTGAACAGGCCACTCCATACTCTGCCTTTGTCGATGAAAGTGCCACCATAGGCTGCTTTTTACTCGTCCATGAAATTGCTCCAGATCCAAGAGAAAGCAATACCTTGTAGTAGATCATTGGGGAATGCCTAGTCGGAGTCGCTCCAGCCACGTAAAGTGGCCCCCTCTCCATAGAAAATACCAAAATCCTTGGTATCTTTCAAGTATCGTGACACACGGAGTGCTGCCTGCCAATGAGTGTCCAAAGGTGCCTGCATGAAAGCACTGAGAGTTTCTATGACAAATGCACAATCAGGCTTTGTGTTGAGCAACCAAATCAAGGAACCAATCGGTTTCCTGTACAGAAGTGTATTTGCCTCTGCCGTTGGATCGGATCCAAAAGAGGAGAGTTTGATGCTCGGATCCAGGGGAGAAGTGATGGGCTTACAATCTGACATCTTGAAAGCCTCTAGCAGCTTTGTAGCATACTGCTGCTGCCCAGAAATGATTATGCCATTTAAGCGCTGAAAAATCTCCAATCCAAGAAAGAAGTGAAGCAACCCAAGATCTATCATCTCAAATTCTTGACTGACGGCAACCTTTGTTTGAGCAATGCTACTTATGGAAGCTCCGGGAGTCTTCTTTTAGCCCTAAACACCATCCTGGAACATGCTTATGCAAAATGCATACAAAAGAAGAGAAGAGAGAGAGAGAGAGAGAGCTGAGTATTCAATATATTCTATAGTACAAAAAAGAAGTATATCATGGCTAGCCATTGGTTGTTCCATCAAAAAGGTGAAAACACCTAGTCTAGAGTCTAATCTATGACCCTACTTCCTAGAGCTGTAACACGCGGAAGCTCTGGGAGTCTTCTTTCAGCCCTAAACACTCCTGTGAAACCATCTGATGCAAAACACAGATATAGAGAGAGAGTAGAGAGAGAGATGTGCTGGAAATTCAGTATATTCATATAGTACAAAAAGGGTACTTTGCTACAGTCCTAGGGTGCCTTCATAAAAGGTGGTAAACACCCTAAATCTGGTCCTTACTTGGACCCCTAAGACCCAATCCCTAGAGGATTGAATGGCTAGAACAATGAACATGAGTGCCTATTTATAGGCCTTGGATCCCTTGGAGAGTTGGCCGACCAGCAGTCTTGGCATAAATACAAAAACGCAAGCCCCTTTATCAGCCACCTTGTTTTTCTTGATGCGCTCCAGCCTGGCTCTCTGGAATCAGCCGACAGTCCTCTGGAACCAACCGACAGCATCCTCCTCCATGATCCCCATGCCTTGCTCCAAGTCCACCACAGATTCTGCACCTGAGGCTCCTAAATTCTGGTTCTTATCTGGTTCAGTCTTTTATTGGTTGCCCCCTTCTAGATTAGCCCTGAGGAAGTACATGGCATTGATCATGCACATGACATCCCCCGCTACTAAACTTGATGACGGGAATCCAACCTGCTCTTGGATGACTGTCATCATCCCAATCCTTTTCCCGAAGTCCCCTTGTCATCCATCCATCCTCGGCAACCTTTTTCTCTGAAAGCCCGGCTTGTTCTCCAAACCACTCTGTCTCAAACGAAGATCTATGCATCTGTTCCATCTAGTCCACAATCCATTCCTGCCCTGACTCTGAACACCGTCTCGGTCTTCATTCCTGAGAAATGAGTCTGGCACTCTCACATCACCCTTGGAGGATAATCCTCCCTTGGGACCGTTGCCCGAGAACCTATTTGGCTCACAGGACTGCCATCCCCTCTGGCTTTGTGGAACACCACCAACAAACGTCCTGGGAACTCTTCTCGATTCTGTGTTCCTTGCCTTGGGCTTCGTATCCGTGTACTTTCCTGTACCTTGGACCTGTACACCATCATATGGGACTGATTCAGTGTTTAGCTTTGCTGAGTCTGATGCTCTGATACCAATGTAACACGCGGAAGCTCTGGGAGTCTTCTTTCAGCCCTAAACACTCGTGGGAAACCATCTGATGCAAAACACAGATATAGAGAGAGAGTAGAGAGAGAGAGATGTGCTGGAAATTCAGTATTCATATAGTACAAAAAGGAAACTTTGCTACAGCCCTAGGCTGCCTTCATAAAAGGTGGTAAACACCCTAAATCTGGTCCCTACTTGGACCCCTAAGACCCAATCCCTAGAGGATTCAATGGCTAGAACAATGAACATGAGTGCCTATTTATAGGCCTTGGATCCCTTGGAGAGCTGGCCGACCAGCAGTCAGCCAGCAGCCTTGGCATAAATACAAAAATTGCAAGCCCCTTTCCCTTGGCTCTCTGGAATCAGCCGCCGACAGCCCTCTGGAACCAGCCGACACTATCCTCCTCCATGATCCCCATGCCTTGCTCCAAGTCCACCACAGATTCTGCACCTGAGGCTCCTAAATTCTGGTTCTTATTTGGTTCATAGTCTTTTACTGGCTGCCCCCTTCTGGATTAGCCCTGAGGAAGTACATGGCATTGATCATGCACGACAAGAGGAGTGAGTGATCTAAGCCTTGAGCAAGTGAGCCCTTTTATAGGGTTGGAATCCCTTTATGGACTGGTCAACCTGATGTCGGTCAGTTCTTGGATAAATATCCCATTAAATGCTACAACTGACGGAGACATACTTCTTCATAAGCTGGCCGAAAGCCTCGTGTGTCCTCCACAAAGTGTTCCTATCCAAATCAGTAGCACAAGCTCTAAAATTTGGTCCTTAATCTTGTTCTGTCACCATTTGGTCTATCTCCATTTTTCTGGAGCCACTTCTATGGGACAATTACTCCATAGAGCGGCCATATTTGTACCATGTTCACATGTGGCCAGGCCAGTGCCCCATGTGAAAGGGTCAGTAATCTAGTTATCTGGTGTCACATGGACGGGAACCAGTTTTGTGCCACCCGTGTGTAACCAATATTGTGCCATATGGACGGAAGCATGTTTGTTGCCACTCGTGTATGACCACCATCTCGTCTTATCCATGGGACTGTCACTGCATGGTAGGATTGATATTTGTAACGGGCTTTGTCTATGGGACTGTTGCTCCATAGGAAGGCCTGTGCCAGGATGTGTGTTTTGCCTATGAGACTGTCACTCCATAGGAAAACCAGGACTTCACATTTCTGTCGTGTCACGACAAGAAATCCTTGTACAAGTTTCATGAAAGGGAGATTTCGTCCATTACATGTGCACATGCATTCATGTTTGCATGCACAAACTTGTTTTCGCATGGTTTGTTTTCGTGTGTTTGTCTGCTACTATGACGTGCCAGTACACTGGACGGGACGCTCCCAGTGTACCGTGGGTGCGTTGTTTGCTGACGAGTTGGTATGGCATGTGAACAGGTGGTAAGTATTGCCCTTTTTGGCCTTTTCAAACGTAAAATCCATGAAGTAATGTAAACCTTAATGTTATAAGGTTGGATGTTCACACATTTAAAATATTGATCGGACACTTGTTTTAATGTGGGTGTCCAACTTAATTAAGGTTTAATAATATTTAAATTAACTGCATGTGAAACATTTCCTTCCCCACACGTGGATGGTAAGTGGGGGGGGGTGGTTGATGGAAAAGAAGGCGGCTGCTATAACCCTGGACCCGCCTCCAACTGGCCTGTGTTGCTGTCCTTGGACACGCCTCCAAACCACCGCCTTGCAGCTGCTGTTCTGTACCTGCGTTCAGCTCTAGCCCTGCTACCCTTGCACCCGGCTACTGCTCCTACCACTGAACCTGTCTACAGTACTTGCTGGTTGTTGCAACACCTGTACCCGCCTGTTGATTACCACGCCTATAGTCCCGGTTGCTACTCCTGCATTGGCCATCAACCTGGTTGCTACTGCTCTCAGTACCTACCTACAGCACTTGCCTATTGCTATCTGTACTTGCCACATTTGTACCGACTGATTGCCCCGCTTGCACTTGCTGTTTGCACCAATTAGGAGTACATTAAAAGGGGATGATCTTCTCTCCTGAGATCTGAATTGAAATCTTTGTCAGGTACTTGTTTCTATATTTTTTCAAATTCAGATAAAATTAAAATTAAATGTTGTTTTTATAAGTTTTGTGTAGGCTAGCATCACTCCTAGTTTTCTTCACCATGGAAGGCCACCGAGATGGTGATTTTCCTGTGATCACCTTGACTGCGCCCTCACATTTAGAGGAGCCAGTGAAGGTCATTGGGGTATGAGGAAAACTAGGAGCAAAGCTTATTGTGGAGCACCATGTATCACTCCCTCCGCGGTGTTTCACCGTGCTAGGCGTTAGTACGGGCGTGCCTGTTGGTGCATGGTCCCAGATGACCAGTGAGGGCAGGTATTCACCCAGTGAAGGTGGGAGACTGCCTGTGATTTAGTCTACTCCGACAATTGATTCTTCATTGACAAAATCTTATTGTTTTTTCAGTTGTACTCACTCCATGTCATGGAGAAATCTGGCCTTGAGTCCCGTGAACACTTGTACATATAAATACTCCAAGAAATACAAACTATATTGAGGGGGGAGCCGGCTCTTTCCGGCCCCAATGATGGTATCAAGTGTTCTTTGTCATTTTCAGTTTTAATGTTGCAAGTATTGTCCATTGTGTGTATTTGTTAAAGTGATCTAAAAATGTGTATTTTATCTTTCGATTTGTAGGCCTCCTTTAGGGAGCGGTTACATTGGTATCGTCTCTCTTTCTCAAGAGGAGATACGGTGTTTTGAGATCGGAAGCAAACACAGACACTTGACTCAATGGACAGCCAAGGCAACCCTTTGGAAGTGCCAAATTCAAGAGGTCAATCAAGTGCCTGTCGCGATTCTGATGCATTGCATGGAAGGCACAAGCCTCTTGAGAGAGTCTATGACAGTGCTTTGATGAGACAACCATCCTGTGGAAAAGAACCTATGCATGAGGATGAGCCCAATGCATTGAGGGCTGAATTGGAGCACATGAAGAAGCTTTTGCAGGCAAAGGAACAATTTTTGCATGAAGATCCCCATGTACAAAGTGTCATCGAAGCAAGGAAAGCTGATGCTATGGTGGATATGACCTTTGAGTCCATGGCTCGTGAAGTGGACAAGAAGCCAAAGAAGTTGGTACTCTCCTAGGACACGCATGACAGAAAGATATTTCTTTTGGCCAAGCATGCGTAAAGACATTGAGGCATATGTACGCGCATGTATTACTTGCCAAAAGGTGAAATTTGATAGGCAAAAGCCTCCCAGTTTGCTTCAGCCATTGCCTATTTCCCTGCAGCCATGGGTCCAAGTACGCGGAAAGACTCTTTTTCATTGCCTTATTAATTTGGATACAAGAGACAACTGGGATGGAATCCCCTTCCTTGCCAACATCAATGACATGCATGCGGCTTCTATGCATAAAGGTGATCCTGTTGGTTTTATATTCTTTGTGGGGCTCAAGCCTATGATGCCAAGGCTTGCCAAGTAATACATCACATCCATTTAGTGGGGCAATCAAGAAATGCTCATGATCCATGCGTAACTTTCCAATAAGAGGAGTGACCTGCACCTCTGTCAACAAAAGCTGCCTCTGCTTCGATTTGGGATTCCATGTCCCCAATCTCTATGTCCAAGGCGGCTGCCATCTGTGTAGAGATGAAGTTATCTCTTGCACAATCATCAAACATGAATAAGGTGGGCTGATCCCTGATTTGTCCCCAAGCTTTGCATACCACTCTCTCTTTGTCATCATGCTCAGTGGTACCTTGCACATCGGGTATGGCAAGCACATTTTCCTTTGGTGGCTTGTCTTCATGCTTTTGCTTGCGGGTAGGGCATTGCCTAAACATGTCCTCTTTACTACCACAAGAAAAGCATTTCCCCTCTTTGGCATATTGCTCCCTTTGCTCGGGGGTCAAGCCAAACTTATTCTTCTTTGGTTCAATGTCCTTGGATGGGGTATTTTCAGCTTTACCTCCCTTTTGGGCTTTCCAAAAGCTCTTTTTAGGTGGCTGTCCACCTTTTTGTAGGTTGGGACAGCCCTCTCTTTGCCTTAGAACTTCCTTGATCTTGCTTAATTTTAAGCACCAATTGCTCTGTAACAAGAGCAGATGCTATGAGCTGCTGAAGAGTGTATTTTGGGTGCAATTCGATGCCCGAACGATAAGCTGGTTGCAATCTGGAGCGAAACTTTCTCTTCCTTTCATCTTCGAAGAGTTGCATAAAGGGAGTTACCTCAAGCAACACTTTCGAAAACTTGTTGACATACTGCTGCACGCTTTCATTGTCTTTTTGCTCAAGTCTATCCCACAGCTGTCCCCTTCAAAAACATGTTGGCATGACGAATTTCAGACTTCTCAGTGAAGTCCTCATCACTAAAAGCAATGTCAAACTGTGCCACAAAAGCAAGCACCTTGGAGGCATCATACTCTCCATGAAAGGCATCAAATTTCACGGACTTGTCCCCTGCCTTGAACTCCTTGAGCTTTTTGGGATGTGATTCATGTTCTTCTTGTTGGTCATATCCACTCCCGGCTAGTTCAGGTGTGAACCCAGCTTACTCACGGGCACTTTTTCCCTGTGACCGGACACAGGTTTTTTCTCCGTGTGAACACACTTATGTGTGTTGGGCACTTTGCCCTAGCCCTTTTAGTACTCACTTGTACTTTCATTTCATATCATTATTGAGTACATCTTTTCTAGCACTCACGTTTTTCTGTGCTTGAGGTTGTGTGTGTGTGTGTGTGTGTGCAGGCTAGCTTTCCTCCTACCCAACATTGGTATCAGAGCTTGGTTAGGGTTAGCATTAGGGTTTGCCCCCTGCTGCCCTTCAGAGCTTGAGCCTATTGCACACATCAGGGCATTAGGGTTTTGTTGCAATAGGTTAGGGTTAGGGTTTTGTCCTCAGACGCCCTGCCGTCGCCCTCAGCTGCACGTTGCCGCCGTCGCCGCCCTTGTGCGCCGCTAGATCCGCCCTCCGCTGTCCGCCGCCGCCAGATCCGCCCTCCGCTGTCCGCTGCCGCCGCTGTCGGCCCAGATCTGCTTCGCCCTGCCCTGATTTGCTTCGCGTCGCGTGTGCCGCTCCAGATCTGGCGCCGCCTTGCAACAGTAGCCGCTTGCAACAGTAGCCGCCTGCGCCTGTCTATGTTCGACGCCTTGTGCGTCGCCGCCTACGCCTTCCGCCTTGTGTGCCGCCGCCTGCGCCTTCCGCCCTGTGCGACACCGCCTCTGCCGTCGCCCTCACGGGCAGCCGCCGCTTGCGTCGCCTTGTACCATGTCTTGTATCTCCGCCTTGTACCGTCGTACAACCGTACTTGCATCGCCGTACGACCGTACCTGCACCTGTAAACTGTATCTGCTCTGCACTGCCCAAAGCAACTTCAAATTCCAGACCTGCAAGGTTTGACTTAAAAATACCCCATCCAAGTGTTGGGTAGGAGGGCAGCTAGCCTCCACACACACACACACACACAACCTCAAGCATAGAGAAACGTGAGTGCTAGAAAAGATGTACTCAATAATGATATGAAATGAAGTACAAGTGAGTACTAAAAAGACTAGGGCTAAGTGCCCAACACACAAATTGTGTTCACACGGGGAAAAACATGTGTCCAGTCACAGGGAAAAAATGCCCGTGAGTAAGCTGGGTTCACACCTGATTTAGCCGAGAGTAGACATGACCAACAAACCCCCCTCAAGTGAACGGTATGAACGGGTAGCAGGGTGATAAAAGCTGTGAATGATGCCCTGCACTATGCTCCACAGTAAGAGTGATCAAGAGAGATCACGATGGCAAAGATGAACTGCAGTGCCAATGGGAAAAGTAAGCACTATATGATGGGGAAAAGGAGAATTCCCAATGTGACAGTGCTAATACTAGAGCACAGTAGTACATAAATGCATCACCTAAATGCATGTCAAAGATCATGTGGACATCAACTGCATCAAATCAAGAGGCATCGCATAATACCACCTTGAAGGCAAGCATCCAAATGCCAAGCTGAACTGCATGTAATCCATATCAATGACAACAAGAGAGCAAAGCATAGCTCTGTAACTGCACCAGTGATAAGCATAAGAAGTGGTAGCAGACATACGCATGTGTAAAGGCAACAGGATCCAAAAGTCATGCCTGTGAGACATGCAATGTAAGCTGCAAGAGGGAAACTCATCAATGGAGGACCCGATGAGGAAAAATCAGCAATGGTAGGGCTAATAAAAGTAAAAATTCAGCAATGGGAAAAGCTGAAAATCGGGAGAAAAAGCCGGGGCTCGCGGCGGGCATCAGCCAATGCTATGAGAGGATGGTAAACTCTCCGCGATGCCATGATCAGTGGCATGTATGGCAAGTGTAAAGATGCATAATCCCACAATGAATAATATACATGTGACATGTCAAAACCATGAGGGCAAGCCAACACTGGCCAAGTGTGTAAAAGGCACTCCCAAGAAACATCACATGTGAGAAAGTGACAATGTCAACACTGTAGAAACAATCCCGCTGCAAGGGAAAACAGCATAAAAGGCATCTCCAGTAGACATCACATAAGAGAAAGAGTCTAGCATAGACAAGCATAAGGGTCAACAAGCATAAGTGACCATGAGGCATCACCAACTGCATGTGGGCAAGTAAAATCCTCCCCTGAAATGCATTTGCTAGACAATGCATACCAAGAAGTACTAACTATAGAGCATAGTCATCAAAAGCAACAGCATCAGAAGACATCTCTACATGTGATGAAGATGTAAGAGTCAAGGCTGATACATGTGTAGCCATAGTTGTTTCTCGTACGCGTACGAACTTGTTCGTACGTACGAGTCGTACGGTACGACACCGTACGAATTCGTACGATATCGTACGGTATGAGTTATCCCCCCCCCCCCCCCCCCCCGAATTTTTTTTTTCCTTGAAAAAAAAATTCCAAATGCTAAAAATAGAAACCCTGCTTTACGAAGATCCCAAATGCTCGCAATACTTCGCAACTTTCGTGTCCACTCAGTATTCCATATGGGGTTGTGGAGAGACCTAAAAAATCTGGCGAGGTAGACTAGTAGTGTACACTTGATTGGTGGGATGAGAGAATCTTGCTACATCACTTGGGGATCCCTGGTATAGGTAGGCTAGACAATTAGATTCTCAAGTTATGCACAAGGAAGAACATTTGGACATGGCCATTTTGATCTAGAGAGGAGTCCCTAAACTTATCACCCTAGATGCACTCCTCGTATTTGTGCAAGGACGGTCCCTTAGTCATAAACGCTACACTGGGAGACCTTTGGTATTGCATTACCCATCCAGGTTCTTTTTTGGAGACAATCGGGAGATCCAACCGGGAGAGACACATATCCATGTATTGGTTTCTCAAGCACTGTAGACTCCTCCCCTCCCAACCTTCCCTCACATTCAAGCTTGAAGCTCCATAGCTTGTAAGTGTAAAAAATAAAAACCGTATTTTATCGTACCGTATCCCAAAATTTCATATCGTACCGAATATTCCCGTACGGTATCGTACCGTACGGTATCGTATTTTCGTACCGTGACAACTATGTGTGTAGCCAAATTGGCTTGATTTGCACCTGTGGGAGAAGATGCCAGCTTCTTCTTTTTTTCACTCTCAATACGCTTCCTGCATTCCTTTATGGTGTGCCCTATTTTCCTGCAATAATTACAATACTTTTTCTTTTCAGGCTTGTCCTCTGTCTTGCGAAGATCCGATGGGCTAGGTTTAGGCCCAGATCGATTCCCACGAAAGGGAGCAGCCATTGCTGACTCAGCAAACATCATGTTGTTCGTGTTGGAACACGACATTGCTCTTCACCGAGCAAGAGAGTCACAAGGTTGTCAAAAGTGACCGCATTAGGTGCATTGCCAGCCAACAACCGTAGAGTGGTGCCAAATGTCTGATAAAAAGATAGCCATCTGTCAAGACCTCACCAATGTTAATGAGTTGCTCTCGTAGGTCTTTCACATCCGTAAGGTACTAATCGATAGAGTCACCTTCAAGCATGCGGTCAGTCTCAAGCTTGCCCCAAAGGTAAGCTACACGAGCCTCATTGCGACCTAAATACAATGTTGCCAAGGTATCCCAAGCACCCTTTTCAGTGGTGTAGGAACGAATGTGCGGAATGATATGCCTGCGGCACAAGAGAGCAATCAATGCATGGGCTTGAGCATCCCTAGCATTCCAAGTACGCTGTTGTTGGGTAGGAGGAGGACAAGGAGGTGGACCTGCAGGAGGGCGAGTGCAAATCGACCTGCACCTCTTTGCCAACAAAAGCTGCCTCTGCTTCAATTTGGGGTCCCATGTCCCCAATCTCTATGCCCAAGGCGGCTGCCATCTGTGTAGAGATGAAGTTATCTGTGTAGAGATGAAGTTATCTGTTGCACAATCATCAAACATGAATAAGGCGGATTGATCCTTGATTTGTCCCCAAGCTTTGCATACCACTCTCTCTTTGCCATCATGCTTAGTGTTACCTTGCACATCGGGTATGGCATGCACATTTGCCTTTGGTGGTTTGTTGTCATGCTTTTGCTTGCGGGTAGGGCATTGTGTAAACATGTGCTCTTTACTACCACAAGAAAAGCATTTCCCCTCTTTGGCATATTGCTCCCTTTGCTTGGGGGCCAAGCCAAACTTGTTCTTCTGTGGTCCAATGTCCTTGGTGTTGGTCATGTCCACTCCTGGCTAGTTCAGGTGTGAACCCAACTTACTCACGGACAATTTTTTCTCTGTGAGACTGGACACAGGTTTTTTCCCCGTGTGTGAACACACTTTGTGTGTTACGACCTTGTGTTTTTCCCTCTGGACAAGAAGCAGGTGGGCACGGGTACGGGCACGGGATGGACAGTGTGAACGGCATCAAGTTGGATATGAAAAGGAAACCCATATATGGTGGCCAGCCCAAGTGTGAAAGGGGACAAAAGGGACTTTAAAATTTATAAGGTTAAATAACCTTTGATGATTAAAATATTATTTTTAGAGGCATGCGTTTTTAATCCTTGCTTTTGGTTTTTTGAGAAAAGCGATTTGAATCGCATGTTTATGAAAGGCGAAGGTTGGCGGAATCGTGGAGGAGGTCGCCGTGTGGGATAGCGCCGCTACGCGTGGAATACTACCAGGCGGCTACTAGGCGGGTGACCAGGGCTCTGCTGCGCACATGGGCCACAACTGAGGCTTCTGCACATGGACTACAGGCTGCTGCCCATAGACTACAGGGTGCTGTTGCTGCGCATGGGCTGCAGGCTGTTTCACACAGGGAGGCCAGGCAAGTGCTGCGCACGTGGCTACAGGGCGCTGCTGCGCACATGACTTCAGGGTGCTGCTGCGCATATGGGCTACAGTCAGCTAATGGACGCCAGGTGGGCTACAGCCAGTCAGGGCAGTCAGGCGGGTATCAGGTGGAGGCTCTCCTCGCCAGGTAGTTGCATGTATGGGCTTCAGCCAGCAACGGGCGCAAGGCGGGAGACTCTCTACAACTAGTCGGGCAGCCAGAGGGACTACAGGTGGCCACAGAGACGCAAGGGCTGAACAGCACGCTTGACTCTATCTTGCTCTTGGAAGGAGGTGAGCTGAAGGAGGCGCCGAGGGGTAACAGCCAAGGGGTCTCTCTCTCTCTCTTCGCAAGCAGGTTTTGTTTACGAGAATAGGATGTAGAGGATCAAGCTACACATGCACAGGATGATGTTCTTGGAAGAGACGTGTGTTGCTCTTCATCTTGGACTTATGTGTATTCAGGGTTTGCTTGACACGTCCTCTATCTTTCTCTCTCTAGGTTTTTGGCACCGTGATTGGATGGTGCATATGTGGGTTTATCTGTCATGGAAACAGGACTATGGTTTTCGAGAGGAAACAAGACTATGGTTTCGAGGAAACAGGCCTATGGTTTATGGATATAGGTCTTTGGTTCCATATGGAGAACATGTCTCTGGATTCATGCGAACAGGTTCTAGTTTTCTCGAGGTTACATGCAAGCTGTGACTATAGGGAAGGACATATGGTTTGGTTCATCCCTACTGCCCTTTGGGAAAGGGTTTGAGAGATCCATGGTAGCGATGGAGAAAACCTTTTCAAGGAGGGAGGTGTTGTACAAGTGTGCCTTCTCTATGGAATGCTCTGCTGTAATAACGAGAGTTCTTATTTGGAAGTCCTGGGTGAAAGCTTCGAGGGATCCTATTGGTAGAGGATACAAGTTGTACTTTGTATGCAAATTTTGATCAAGTAAAGAAATACTGCAAGGGGCGCCGCTGCATTTTGGGGCTAATTGGTGTCCTTGTACTATTTGCAAGAGCACTCTAGGTCCCCCTGTTTGTTTCTTTTTCCAGGTTCCCATGGGTGATGAAGTGTTTTGTGTGCCAGTGACTCTCACGTTTCTCTACGCTAGAGGTTGTGTGTGTGTGTGTGTGTGTGTGTGTGTAGGCTACCTTCCCTCCTACCCAACATTGGTATCAGAGCTTGGTTAGGGTTAGGGTTACACATCAGAGCTAGGGTTTGTCCTTATTGCTCAGCTTCAGTCTATTGTGCATACACGCCACAATCACCCTTGCTGTTGGCGAATTGTATTGCACGACTTTACCAATGCCGTACACTGTACCAGCTGTGCCGTACAAGCGCTGCTGTCGACTGTACCTGCACCGTTGCCGCCCGACTGTACCTGTGCCGCCATCTGTACGCCTGTTCTCTGCCTGGCGCCGCTTGTACGGTGCTGATCGAGCTCAAATCTGCAGCCGTCCATTTGGCTCTACGCCGCCTGCCTCATATTTGCGCCGCCTGCCTCATATCAACGGCGCCTGCCTCAGATCTACAGTCGCCCGTTCAGATCTGTGCCACTTGCGCCATATCTGCGCCGCCCTGCTCCGCCCCTGCGTTGCCCGTACACTCGTCGCTCCACTCTGTAGCTCGACTGCAACGTGCCATCTCCAGATTTGCAACAGTTTGACTGCTTGGTACCTGCTATAGTCAGCTGCCGTATAGATCTGCATCGACATCTTCTTCTCGAAACCAATGCCATCAGTAATCAGTAAAGTTGTTTTGCTATTATTTTTAATCTCTGTCAAATATTGCAAAAATTACTAAAAAATTAGCAAATTGATAGCATTAATTTTGGGGCTTTTCACCATTGAGCCTGCAATTGCAACATTGGCACACATTGGCATTGATTTCAGTAGATTTGGTGCGTAATTGCACTAGAAATTTGGAGATTTTGCAGAAATTGGCACTATTTGCAAGCATTTTAGGTTACAAGCACATTTACTTGGCATTGGGGCATTTCCCCCAATTTTTTGGGCATTACAGCATTTGGTATAGGTGACAATTGCTTTAGCAGATTCACAGGTGCGGATCCGGTTCAGATTTGATCTAATCGGCTTTCTAAAAATTGGGGCTTTTCTACATTGAGCCTATTTTTGTAGCATTTGATCCATTTACCATTGATTTTACGAGGATTTGAGCACTTGCAGCTCTTACAGGTGTCAGCTGATCGTGTTTTTCACGGCACATGTATACATTTGTGGTTTGCCGCAATATATGTATGCCATTGTGGACACTTTGACAGATTTGCATCATCGTGCAGTACACTTGCAGATTTGGGACATGCATACGTATTTCTTATTGTGAAGGAGTTCCCTTTCAATTCATTGATTATCCTACTATTTATCTCCTGCCTTCTTACGGTTTTGTTGGGCATTGCCTACTCGTGGTGACTTGTGAAAGATTTGCTGTGTTGTCATGCCAACAGTAATAATGACCTCTTTGGCATGCTATCACAAGAGGACAAGCTCAATGGGGACAACTACCCTATGTGGGCTTATATGATGTGTCATGTATTGGTTGCCAAGAATGTATGGCTATATGTGGATTGCACTGAGGAGCGTCCTCTTGCACCTGCTCCAGCGGAAGGTGAAGTACTCCTCTTATTGGAGAGTTACGCATTCATGTACAGGGTTATTTGGATCATGAGCATTTCTTGATTGCCCCACTCAATGGATGTGATGTGTTACTTGGAAAGCCTTGGCATCATAGGCTTGAGCACCGCAAAGAATATAAAACCAACAGGATCACCTTTATGCATAGAGGCCGCATGCATGTCATTGATGCTAGCAAGGAAGGGGATTCTATCCCAGTTGTCTCTCACATCCAAATTAATAAGGCAATGAAAAAGAGTCTTTTTGCAAAGTAATGTCAATGTGGATGTATTGACTCAAGATAGGCTGAATTTTCTTAATGCATATAAACATAGTTTTGCCGATGCATTGCCAGGAGAACTACCACTTGAGAGGCCCGAGGATTATCGCATAGATCTTGTGCCAGGTAGTTCCCCACCTAACAAACCCGCATATCGTGTGAGTGCCGCACAAAGTTGTTTCTCGTACCGGTACGAACCCATTCGTACCGTATGGTACCATACCATACGATATCATACGGTTTCGTGTGGTACGAGTTCCCCCCCCCCTCCCAACCTTAAAAAAATTCCAAATGCTAAAAAAATATAGAAATCTTGCTTAACGAAGATCCCAAATGCCTGCAATACTTAGCAACTTTCATGTCCACTCAGTATTCCATAGGACCCTATGGGGTTGCCGAGAGACCTAAAAAATCTGGCAAGGTAGACTGATAGTGTACATTGTGTATCTGGACTATCTGGACTATCTGGTAGGATGAGAGAATCTTGCTACATCACTTGGAGTTCCCTGGTATAGGTAGGTTAGACACTCGTATCCTCAAGTTATGTACGAGGGAGAAGATTTGGACATGGCCATTTTTATCTAGAGAGGAGTCCCTAAACCTATCACCCTAGATGCACTGCTCGTATTTGTGCGAGGACGGTCCCTTAGTCATAAACGCTACACTGGGAGACCTTTAGTATTGCATTATCCATGTAGGTTCTTTTGTGGAGACAATTGGGAGATCCAACTTGGAGAGACACATTGTTACATGCGGAAGCTTCGGAGAAGATCAGTAACTTCAATGCTCAAAAATCAGCACAATTTTCGCGACGGAATTAACGCACAAACTGAATGAAGATGTGTAGAAAATAGAGAGAGAGAGAGGGAGAGATGGAGAGGACACAGTATTGGGTCCCAAATACCCTCTGTAGGCCCCCCACCACGGATGGTGTATTTGCTTTATTAGAATGATGTAAATCTGAAAAGAAAATACAGAAACTTGACCTTTCTTGGCTGAGAAATCCCTGCCCTTGACCTTCAGTCCTTCACCCCTTTGCGTTTGCAAGCCCTTGGCTGTCTTGGTCCCTTGGATTGCTTGGGCACTTGGTGAAATATGAGATGACACAAATGAATTGTGGCTCTCCTATTTATACTACTTCCCAACAGGAGTCGGCAAGCATCATATCCAGGCGGCCAGCACTGATTTCTGTCCACGACTGAAAATCAGTATTAAATGCTGAATAAATCATAGAAAATGCTGTGCATCACTTCATGGCAGGCTGGGCATCATGCGCTTGAATCTCTAGGGCTGAGCACTGAATTTACAAGCACATTGGGGGCTGGGCAGCCTGTATGGGCTGCCCCATACTTGCCCTACAGCCATATAAATGCTTCATGTACTGTCGGCTGCCCTTGGCATGCCCCTGGGGCTGTCCTACAGCCCCTCCATGGCTGGTGGGTTCAGCCAGGGCCTTCCTGGCCCTCATGGGGGTGGTTTCACACTATCCCCATGCCCACACTAAGACTTGGGGTAGCCCTATGGGCTGGCCCCTATTCCTAAAAGCAAGCCCTATGGCATCCGGTACCATACCAGATACACAGAATCACTGTCATCATTTCTCCTGAGGGAGACTCACAGCACGGACTGGCACTGTTTCATGTGCAAGACAGTGCACACCTGACCTTGGACTCCTGTGCAGGACAATGCACACCTGACCTCGGACGACTGGGATGGATCCTTGGCTGACTCGTCCTGGACTAGGCTCACATGGGACCAGTTTACCATCCCAGGTCCTGCACCTTCTGTATAGATATGTCTACGTGGCATCCAAGTGCGGGATGCGACATCCCCTTCTGCTTAACTTGACAGAATTGCATAGCCTCCAAATAATCCGTCAATAACGTCGGATAGTCTTCGAAAAACTCTTTGTCAAGCCATACCGCTTCGTGGGTCCCTTGGTCCTGAAACTTCGTGAGGAACTGTCTTTGTCTTTGGCCTGAGCCATGCTTGAAACGGTGCAGAAGGATCTGTTTTGGAACCATAACTTCTGCATCATCAACAATATCTGGTTCCGCCTCATCTTTGACTTTTGAAGGGATTGGACCTTCATATGGCTTTAACCAACTGACGTGAAACACATCGTGCATAGTCTAACATGGAGGTAGCTTTAACTGCATAGACACCTCATTAATCTTCTTTTGGATGGGAAAAGGTCCGAAGCTCCTGAAAGACAACTTTGGGCATCGCTTGCCCACCTGCTTCAACCTTTGCTTCATAATCCGAAGATAAACCCAATCCCCTTCCGAAAACTTCATATCCCTTCGGTCTTTATTGGCCTGTCGAGTGTAGGCCTCTTGCGCTTTAGCCAATCTGTCTTTTACTAACTCTAAAATCTCCTAGTAAGACTCCGTCACTCTGCTCGTTTCAGGTACTGAAGACGAGGTCCTGGTCAACAATGATTGGAAAGGTCTTGCCAATTATCCTCCAAGGGGTGATGTGAGAGTGCCAGACTCATTTCTCAGGAATGAAGACCAAGACAGTGTTCAGAGTCAGGGCAAGAACGGATTGGGGACTAGATGGAACAGATGCATAGATCTTATTCAGAGTCAGAGTGGTTTTGGAGACCGGGCTGGGCTTTCAAAGAAAAGGGTTGCCAGGGATGGATGGATGATAGAGGGACTTCGGGAAAAGATTGGGATGATGATAGTCATCCAAGGAAAAGGTTGGAATCCCGTCATCAAGCTTAGAAGAGGGGGATGTCATGTGCATGCTTGCCCATGTACATTCTCAGGGCTAATCCAGAAGGGACAGCCAAGAAAAACATATTAAAGCTAGGACATGGAGCACAAAGTGCTATTTGGCAGTGTGAGACTAGGAACAAGGCATGGAAGAGATGGAAGGATAGTCGACTGAGACCAGAAGTTGTCGGCTGTACCAGATCAGTGTCGGGCTGCAGGCGCATCAGGACAAACCAGTCAGACAGCGTTTAAAAGTATTTTATGCATTGTAGGCTGGCCGACCAGCAGTCGGCCAGTTTGCCAAGTCTTCAAGAAGGCCTATAAAAGGGCAAAGGCGCTCCTCAATGTAATCATTCATTCCTTTATGGAATGGGTCCTTAGGGTCCAAGTAGGGACAGATTTTGGTGTCTATCACCTTTTGTATGAGGCAGCCTAGGGCTGTAGAAAAGTACCTTTTTGTACTATATGAAATATACTGAATTTCCAGCCATATCTCTCTCTCTCTCGACTCTCCCTTCTATCTGCGTTATGCATCAGCATGTTTTCAGTGGTGTTTAGGACTCAAAGAAGACTCTCAGAGCTTCCGCGTGTTACATAAATGCTAAGAAAAGTGAGTTCTTCCTCTCAGAGATACACTATTTGGGACACATCGTCTCCAAAGAGGGAGTAAGAATGGATCCTGCTAAAATTGAAACCAGTCGGAATCGGCTAGAGTTGCAAAACGTACATCAAGTGCGTAGCTTTCTTGGGTTGTGTTCATACTATAGGCGATTCATAAGGCATTTCGCCAAGATTGCCTCGCCATTGCATGATCTTACAAAGAAGAAAGCCACTTTCCGATGGACTTCGAATGAGCAAGATGCTTTCTTACAACTCAAAAATGCTATCATTTGTGGACCCGTTTTGATTGTTCCCGACTTGCAAAAGCCATTCACAGTAGAATGTGATGCTTATGGGAATTGTATAGGAGCTGTCTTAAATCAAGAGGGTCATGCAGTTGCTTATGAAAGCCATCGATTGCATGATGCCGAGATCCATCTAGGCATTTATGAAAAAGAGCTCTTGGCTGTAATTCATGCGTTAAAAATATGGAAACATTATCTTCTTGGGACTGAATTTGTAGTCAAGACAGATCACCAAAGCTTGAGATATTTTGTATCTCAAACAAAGCTACCACATGGGAAGCTTTCCAGGAGATACCTTGTGAAATTTAAGAACTATTTACCCATTGATGCAAAGTGGGTAGATGAGGATTATTTCGTTGACTACCCACAGCTTTTGCACGCATATCTTGAGGCTTTTCAGTTGAGGTCAATTGTTTAGAAGCCGGGGGGGGATGTGACCATTTGGTCCATCTCCATTTCTGGAGCCACATCTATGGGACTGTCACTCCATAGAGCGGCCAGAATTGTACCATGTTCACATATGGCCAGGCCAGTGCCCCATGTGAAAGGGTCAGTTATCTGGTGTCACATGGCGGGGAACCAGTATTGTGCCATATGGACAGGAGTATGTTTGCTGCCACCCGTGTATGACCAGGATCTCCTCTTATCCATGGGATTGTCACTCCATGGTAGGATTGATATTTGTGTCGGGCTTTGTCTACGGGACTGTCACTCCATAGGAAGGCCTGTGCCAAGATGTGTGTTTTGCCTATGGGACTGTCACTCCATAGGAAAACCAGGACTTTACATTTCTGTCACGCCATTTTTGTGCCCGACAAGAAATCCTTGTACAAGTTTCATGAAAGGGAGATTTCGTCCATTACATGTGCACATGCATTCATGTTTGCATGCACGAACTTGTTTTCGCATGGTTTGTTTTCGTGTGTTTGCCTGCTATGACGTGCTAGTACACTGGACGAGGACGCCCCCAGTGTACAATGGGTGTGCTGTCTATTGACGAGCTGGTGTGGTGTGTAAACAGGTGGTAAGTATTGCCCTTTTTGGCCTTCTCAAATGTAAAATCCATGAAGTAATGTAAACCTTAATGTTTATAAGGTTGGATGTTTACACACATTTAAAATATTGACCGGACACTTGTTTTAATGTGGGTGCCTAACTTAATTTAGGTTTAATAATATTTAAATTAATGCAAAGTGGGTAGATGAGGATTATTTCGTTGACTACCCACAGCTTTTGCACGCATATCTTGAGGCTTTTCAGTTGAGGTCAATTGTTTAGAAGCCGGGGGGGAATGTGACCATTTGGTCCATCTCCATTTCTGGAGCCACATCTATGGGACTGTCACTCCATAGAGCGGCCAGAATTGTACCATGTTCACATATGGCCAGGCCAGTGCCCCATGTGAAAGGGTCAGTTATCTGGTGTCACATGGCGGGGAACCAGTATTGTGCCATATGGACGGGAGCATGTTTGCTGCCACCCGTGTATGACCAGGATCTCCTCTTATCCATGGGATTGTCACTCCATGGTAGGATTGATATTTGTGTCGGGCTTTGTCTACGGGACTGTCACTCCATAGGAAGGCCTGTGCCAAGATGTGTGTTTTGCCTATGGGACTGTCACTCCATAGGAAAACCAGGACTTTACATTTCTGTCGCGCCAGTTTTGTGCCCGACAAGAAATCCTTGTACAAGTTTCATGAAAGGGAGATTTCGTCCATTACATGTGCACATGCATTCATGTTTGCATGCACGAACTTGTTTTCGCATGGTTTGTTTTCGTGTGTTTGCCTGCTATGACGTGCTAGTACACTGGACGAGGACGCCCCCAGTGTACAATGGGTGTGCTGTCTATTGACGAGCTGGTGTGGTGTGTAAACAGGTGGTAAGTATTGCCCTTTTTGGCCTTTTCAAATGTAAAATCCATGAAGTAATGTAAACCTTAATGTTTATAAGGTTGGATGTTTACACACATTTAAAATATTGACCGGACACTTGTTTTAATGTGGGTGCCTAACTTAATTTAGGTTTAATAATATTTAAATTAAGGACTCCATGGGAAACATTTTCTTCCCCACACGTGGATGGTAAGTGGGGGGGGGGAGGGGGGTTGATGGAAAAGAAGGTAGTTGCTGCCCCTAGACACGCCTCCAAAACCACTGCCTTACAGCTGCTGTTCTGTTACTGTCCTTGCACCTGGTTGCTGCTGGTGTACCCCATTGTACTTGCTACTGTATCTTGCTGCAGAATTGTACCCGCCTGTTGCCTTGTACCAACTGTTGCAGAATTGTACCCGCCTGCTGCCCTGTACCAACTGCTGTAGAATTGTACCTGCTTGTTGCTCAGTACCTGCAGTATAGTATCCGCTTGCAGATTTGTACCTGCTGCATGTTGTACCCACCTGTGTGCTGCAGATTTGTACTTGCCGTTTGCTATTGTACCCGCCTATTGATTTTGTGGCTACTGTCTTATACCTGATTATAGTACCTGTGGGCTGTCACATCAGTAGCTATTAATTACCATACTTGTACCTGCTATTTGCATCGACCGGGATCACATTAAAAAGGGGGAACAGTCTCTTCACTTGACAACCCCAAATTAAATCTTTGTCCGGTACTTATTTCTATATTTTCAGATTCAAATATTATTAAAATTAAATGTTGTTTTTTACAAGTCTTGTCAGGGGAAAGCATCATGCCCAGTTGCCTTCACTAAGGCCGGCCACCGGGATAGTGACTTTTCCCATGATTACCCTGATCGCGCCCTGATATTTAGAGGAGCCAGTGAAGGTCATGTGGGTATGAGGAAAACTGGAAGCAAAGCTGACTGGGGAGCACCATGTATTACTCTCTCCGCGGTTAGTACGGGCGTGCCTGTTGGTGCACAGTCCTGGAACACCAGTGAGGGCAGGTGTTCACCCAGTGAAGGTGGAAGACTGCCTGTGATTTGATCTACTCCGACAACTGATTCTTCATCGACAAAATCTTAATGTTTTTTTAGTTGTACTCACTCCATGTCATGGAGAAATCTGGCCTAGAGGCAGATGAACACTTGTACATATAAATACTCCAAGAAATACAAATTGTATTTGGGGGGGGAGGGGGGGAGGCCTTTCCGGCCCCAGTGATGGTGTGAAGTGTTCTTTGTCATTTTTCAGTTTTAATGTTGCAAGCATTGTCCATTGTTTATATTAGTAAAGTGATCTAAAAATGTGTATTTTATCTTCCGATTTGTAGGCCTCCTATAGAGAGCGGTTACATACTGTCTCCAATGATGTCTCCGCCACTTCCTTCTTGGGGACTACGGACACTAAAACTAGCTCGTGTGCCTCTGGATGCTCAACTAGCATGGTAGACACCAATGTGGAATCACTCATCTCATCCTCCTCTTTAATGGATTTGGAAAAAAAAAATCTAAAATTCACTTGATGACTTCTCTTTGTCCTCAAATATTGGAATGGACTCTGGGATGGGTGGCTCTCCATCTGTCTAGATTACCTCCAATCCTCGTCGTGTCGTCTGCTCCCTCAACTCATCCTCAAGAATTTTCTCCTTACTAAGTACCACTTCCTCTCTTGAAAGCTTTTCGGCATCCTCGAACACTCCCGCTTGTTGAGCTTCATATATGGATTAACTTACCATTGTATGTGCTACCTTTCTTGCTTGGATCTCTTGTCGGCAAGCTGCCAACTTGCTCTCCAACTGTGTTACTGTTGGATAATCTTCTCATTCCCCTCTATCTTATATGTGACATTATGCTCTTATGTTGGTGGACCATGCTTTCACCCAAGAAATCAAAGAGCTCTCTGACATCTGTCGTAACTCCATATTATGTTCTTGCCAAAGATGTACTTGAAGAAAACAACCACATTGCGCCACATGTCGGATAGGATACAGTATACACGTTTCGCCCGATCCATTTCTTCAATTGCTCGATTGGTCGTGCAATCGTCTGTTGCAATCGCCCGATTCTCCAATCAACAACTTTTTCTGTGCAATCGGTGGTTTATAGTTGCAATTGTCAATCAACAGTACAATCGTTCGATCGGACGTTGGATCACTCGATTCTTGTTCAAGCCCAATCTTTTGATCGGAGGGTCAATTGTGTGATTCCTAGTTCTGCAATCGTCACAATTCGTGGTCCAATCGCCAGGAGTCGTCATTGACGTCCGATCGGCTGCTTACCCGATGTTAATGTAATCTTCCTCCCTCAAAGATGTTATAATTTCATTCCAGTACGGAGCAAATCTAGCAATATTAGCTTTCTCCTTTTCAACAACTAGAGCTTGCATAGAGGTCAAAATTAGAGCTAAACAAGAAAGCTGGAAAATTTCTCTATCATCACACCATGAACCTACATAAAGGCTGGAATTAATGATCCAAAAAAAAAACAAAATCAAAATTTTGAAGCACAAAGTTGAGAATTATTTACACTTTCAAGAAACGAATGCGGCTCACCTCATCAACATTCTGTGAGCTCCAATGCCAGACAAATTCCGGATGTCAATTAATGGACGGAATTGACGGCGGATCTGATTTCAACTGCTAACTTCAAAGATTGCTGACAGTAGGTGAAGCGCCAACTAGAAGGTCGACTACAGAACTGAATTGTTTGTGAAGCCAACAACAAAGTTGATTCGTTTGTGTTAGCATACATCATCTCCTATTGGTGGCTATTCTGGTGTCTATGGGGGGCCATTTCCATGCTCACGCATTCCCCATATTTCCCCCATTTCTCCCATATTTTTTCCCTATTTTATGGGCCTTTGATGTGGGTTGTCCACCCTTTTTATGGCTATTATGCCTATTTTCATGTCATGTAGGAGCCTAGGAGACAGTCGGCCAGCTCATATGTGGTGTATATATATATTGCCCTCTTCCTAATTCTTTCTTGATCACTTTGGTGAGCACCTTCAGCCCTCTACCTACGAAGTCCACTCCTCGCCTACAAGCTGGTTGTATCCACTCTTTTCTTGAGGATTAGTGCGTCAGGGTTTTGTTGTTTTCTCTCATCTCTCTTGAAGCTTCAGCGTTTTTGTCATTCATCTACATCTTTCTGCTGCCCTATGACATGGTATCAGAGAGGCGTCTAGACCTGGAAATGCTGATTGGTGCTGATTTCCATGCGAACTTGGTGGCTGTCCATAGTGTTTCAAACCTGTGTTTTCTTCTCTAGAGGGGCAGATCTGCATTTTTGCGTTCTTTTTTTCTCCTCTCCACTCTCTTTCTATCCGGCCCACCCTCCTTGCAAGTGCAAAGAGCACCTCTTGGTGGCTACATGTCATGTGCATCAGCAATGCCATGGACCTTCTCAAGACTAAATCCAGAAGGGGCAAGCAGATAAAGAACATGAACCAGTAGAAGATGGACATGGAGCAGGACTTGGAGCAAAACATAGAGCACTCTTGGCAGTGTAGACTGAAGCAAGGCTTGGAGAAAAACCAAAGGGATGCTGTCGGCTGCTCCCAGAACCAGTCGGCTCAATCAGAGGACATGGGCAGTATCAGGCGCATCAAGGACAAGTAGATCCTCCCGTCGGGCAGCGTTTGCTAGTATGTGTGGACATGGAACTGGCCGACCAGCAGTCGGCCAGCACAAAAAGGGGTCCAAGACCCATATAAAAAGGCCCCCTTGCTCCTTGTTTTAGTCATTCAACCCACTAGGGGTATGAGTCATTAGGAGTCCTAGTCTAGGGCAGTTTTGGTGTGTTATCACCTTTTCAAGAGGGCAGCCAAGGGCTGCAAAGATATGTACCTTTTTGTACCATAGTATATACTGAATTTCTAGCACTTCTCACTCTCTCTCTCTACTCTCTCTCTACCTGCGTTTTTGCATCAGATGGTGTGTTTTGCATCAGAAGGTTTTCAAGAGTGTTTAGGGCTGACCCCAGAGCTTCCGCATGTTACATTGGTATCAGAGCATCAGGCTCAGCAAAGCTAAACACTGATTCAGTCCCAGATGATGGTGTACAGGTCCAAGGTACAGGAAAGTACACGGATTCGAAGCCCAAGGCGGGAACACAGATCGGGAAGAACTCCCAGGAGGTTTGTTGGTGGTGTTCCACAGTGCCAGATGGGGATGGCAGTTCCGTGAGCCAGATAGGTTCTAAGGGAACGGTCCGAAGGGAGGTTGATCCTCCAAGGGTGATGTGAGAGTGCCAGACTCGATTCCAAGAAAGAAGACTCCCCAGAGCTTCCGCGTGTTACATTGGTATCAGAGCATCAGGCTCAGCAAAGCTAAACACTGATTCAGTCCCAGATGATGGTGTACAGGTATATAACCTAAATGCACCTACAGGCTGACTCGTCCCGGATTGGGCTCGCATGGGACCAATTTCCACTCCAGGTCCTCCACCTTCCTGTTCAGATATGTCCATGTGGCATCCAAGCGCACGATGCGCATGACTGGCCGACCTGCCACTTTGATGAACAAAATCCCATGTTGCTCATGCTCTGAAGAAATCTTTCAGGCCAAACTTTGCCAGTGAATGCTTCAGCTTTCTTTTGTGTAAAATCCCCGTTCTCACCTTGGTTTTGTTCTATGTATGAGCTTGCTCCAAAACACTGATCAAGACTCGTGAAGGGACCAAATGGTGACGTCCCCTCCGTCTTATAAAACAGTTGTCCTCAACTGTATAAGCCAGCCTGATACCACTGAACAAGTATAGCACATCCACTACCAACATGTAATAATTCATCATCCAGGCATTAAAGCCATAAGTCCAGATCCATTGTAACCGAAGTCAGATACGGGCACAAAAGGCATTAAAGCCATAAGTCCAGATCCACTGTAACCGAAGTCAGATATGGGCACAAAAGCCTATCGTGTCAAGAAACATACTTTAGCTATATCTTGAGTCAACAACTCTGATAATAACCATGCACAAGCACAAGAGCCAACTTTGTCCCCAATATTCATGAGTTCAGATAGTAAGTAATCACAAACTCCTCTCACTAACAGAGTCACCAACTCTTCTAACTCATTAGAGTCACTACTCACTGGACAAAGTCACCAACTCTTCCATGAGTTCAAATAAGATAAGAATGAATCATAGGCATAGAGATCCTGGTTCTCCATAAATATGTCTGTGATCGATAGTTTTACAAGCATTTCGGCCGATAATAAAAATCCATAGAAAAATCCTTGATCCATAAGATATCCATAAATTCCAGAAATCCACTACATCCCATAGAAAAGGGAGCGAGAAAAACATACTCCATCCCAGTAAAGGAAGTGATAGAGATGTGTATAAAGCCCAAGACTCACTGAGGGAATGATAACCATATAGATGCGCCAAACCATCGTATATGTAAAAGGCACGTATTGAAGTGAAATCTCTCATGCTTAGCTCGAATTTTATTTTATTTTTTAAAGATAAATTGATTTTTTATGTCTAACATTTTACAGCTAGAATTGATAATTTATGAGGGGCTGAATTTTTTAAATTGTTTCAGCTGAATTTCAGGTTTTTTAAAGGAAATGAGAAAGACAAGTTTTAATATGTTGTTTCAAGAAATGCTGTAAAGAGAGTATTCATATATTATATATATAGAGAGAGAACATTTCAAAAGAAAAAACGTTAGAGAGAGAGAGAACAAATGAGAGAGAGAGAGAGAGAGAGAGAGAGAGAGAGAGTGGATTTTTTAAATTAATGAAAAGAAAGTACTAATATATATATATATATATATATATATATATAGAGAGAGAGAGAGAGAGAGAGAGAGAGAGAGAGAGAGAGAGAGAGAGAGAGAGAGAAATGAAATGAAATGAAATGTTATATTAACGTCTTCAAAAGGCCATAATGACCTATGAGACCAAAAGTTACATCATGGTGGATCTGATACAATGTCTGGATAAAAAAGCCCAGAAAATGAAAAATAAAGATGATACTACTGGCACCTAGAAAATGAAACTGGAACTGGAAGGTACACTATGGAGGTACCTCCATCTCATAATATGTGCCGCATCGGACACTGGCGGATCTCCTCAATATCCTCTGTGGTCAGCACCCTGACTGGGTGTCCCGCATGCCTCGCAAGAATAATCCGAATCTGCCGCTGCAACCTCCGTCTATGCTGGGATGCCCTCCTCCGTAGTCGTGGGCGTCTGGACCACCCAAGCTCAATCGCACGATCAATCAGTGTACCCCTGGTGTGGGCGGTATCCATGTCCTGCTGTTGCTGTGGTCCATCTGGCGCAGTGATGGCTGGACTAAAGAAGTCTGTAATGTGCCTCTGAGTCTGGCTCTCTGTGCGCCTAAGCAGGCTATCTCTATGTCTCCGCAGCTCAAGCAAGAACAATCCCAAACACCTCTGGTCCTGGTACCCCATGACTCTGGAAAGTGGTCCAAAACCCTCTCTGAATAAACAGTGGAAACGACCACGTATCTCATAGTATGCAGTACAATGGCATATATAATGCAGCTCTGTCTCTGGCTCCCTATGGCATACTCGGCATATCCTGGCCTCAGCTGGTATACCTCTATATCGGCCAATCTCAATCTCAAGCTGGTGTGAGGATGTGCGAATCTGACCAATAGCACATCGTACTGCATGAGACAGGTGTACATCCATGTAACTGGGTCTGATCACAAAACCATCTGCTGTGAGCTGAAGAAAATGCTCTCTGTAGAAAGCCATCTTCGTGCCCAGCTCCTCAGTCGGCTGTATCCATGTCCTCCTAATGTCCAGCTGAACTAAATCCTGACGGATGAGTCTGGTAATCTCTGTCCGTGTAAGAGTGAGAGAGGGTGCCTCCAGAGAATACTGTAAGGGAGGCAATCTGTCCATGCTAAAACCATGTGCCTGGAACCAAGATGTCATCTGTCCATACCAACAAGCCGTGTCTCCCTGTAAAGCTAACTGTCGGGAGGACTCCAGGGCGAGGCGTGCATATCTGTCTCGGGGGAGATCCCACAAGCCATGTATGTAGGAGACTGATCTCGTAAGAGCCTCAATCACCAGAGGGGCAGCCGCCAGCTCTGCTCGAATAATCTCATGAGGTACCACAGCCTTGGCTCTAATAAGCCTAGCAATCATAGATACCACAGGCCTCTCCATACCTCTCCACCCGCCTGCGCTGTGATGGCCCACTGAAGGTCCCCATATCTGCACTCCATAAAGCATAGCTGATGTCACTAGAGTATCAAAAAGCCAGAGTTTCGTTCGAGGTTCCTGAAACTGAACCTGCGAACACATCCTCTCCAAACCACCCAGGGCTGCATGTGCTCTAGTCAATCTAGTCTCTGCTGCTCTCCTCATCGAAAACACTGGCCCACTGAATACTACCCCAAGATATGTATATGCATCTGTATACTCCACAATCTCCTGCCCATATGTAAATGTGGAAGCTGATCGCCTAACCCACTGTGGCGTGGTGTTAAACACCATAACCTTGGTTTTGCCAAGGTTGACAGACAATCCACTATCATGTGCAAACTCATGTAAAGCATCCAGATGACGCTGCATACCCTCAGGGGAGTCAGAGATTAACACAATATCATCAGCATATAACAATAGTGGGATCCATGTACCTGCTAGCTGGGCTCCTCTGTCCCCCAATCTCTCAATGTAGTCAGAAGCCTCATCCACATACATACCAAACAGTGAAGGAGATAACGGGCAACCTTGCTTCACTCCTATAGTGGAGTGAACCAAAGTAGAGACCCCTTCTGGGGTGCGTACCTGTCCTGCAACTGATCTGTATAAAGCCATAATTCCCCATATGAGCTCTGTGGGTACCCCCATCTCCTGTAATCGCCTCATCAATCTGGCTCTGGGCACTGTATCAAATGCTTTGCGGAAGTCCACAAGGCTACAATAAATCCGTCGCCCATGCGACCTGCCCTCCTCAATAATGGCCCGCAAAGTCAAGATGTGGTCAAGAGTAGAGAAACCTCTCCTGAACCCTGCCTGTCCCTCTGCTCGAATGCCAACTCTCTCTGCCCATCTACTCAACTGCTGCTCAAGAATGGATGCATACAATCGTGCTAGTGTGTGACCAATCATAATAGTGCGATAATTCCCTGGCTGCATAGGGTCCCCTGACTTGAAGATAGGCACGATGGTGGACCTACTCCAAGTCTCGGGTAAGCCCTCGCACATAGCACGATTGAATATCACTGCTAGAAGCTCTGCCAGCATGTCTCTCGCATGAATAAAGTGCTCAGCAACCAATCCATCGTGATCATATGCTCTCCCAGTCTTCATCCTATCAATGGCCTTCCTTACCATCTCTGCGGTAAAGAAAGTACATGTCTGTGGGCATGGTGCTGGCGGGTCAGGAAAAGGTGTCTGTCCAGGAACTGTATACCCCAGACCTCTGTAGAAGTGATGGCCAAAGCAGGGGAGGACTCATGAAACAGACGCCAAGCCTCCCTCGAATCCTGGCTCAAGAACAGCTGGTATAATTCCTGCTCTAGCTGAGCAAGGAAGGCCCGCTTCTTCCTTGCACAAGGCGTCGGAAGGCAATACGTGACTGTCGGTGAGTAGTGACTCCCAAAGCAACCTCCCGCTGCAGTCGGGCTCTGGTCTCTCTGCACTCCTCATCATACCAGCTGTTCTGGGGCATACATCTAGAATGCTGTCTCTGTCCAGGCTGAGTATGTGGTTATGCCTCTCTCGCTGCATCATGTAAAGTCTGTGTCAGTATATGGGTCAACTCCTCCAAAGGTCTCCTTGGCTCCTCTGTGTACAGACGTCTATAAATCCCATCTGTGTAGACAGCATCAGTCTCTGAGGTAAAAGTATATCGAGTGTGATCTGCCCCTCGTGTCCTCTGAGCTGTGGTAAAGTGAAAAGAGATAGTCAATGTCAACAATGCATGATCCACTACTACCCCAATGGGCCGAGATCCAACTGTGAAGTCCTCAATGCATGAAACAAAGCTGGGCATAGCCATAACATAATCCACTGTGCTAGCACCATGTCTATGTGGAAAGCAAGTAAATCCAGCTGCTGACGGAAACCTATGCAAGCCATTAAGTATGGCCAACCCATGCGCAGTCCCCATATCTACCAAATATCTCCCATACTCTGTGCACTCCACATCCTGTGAGCGTCTGTCTAATCCCATATCCAGAGTGTCCAACTCTCTGAGCATCTCCTCCGAGGTATCATAAAAGGCTGTCTGGCGGTTGCCCGTCCGGGCATTAAACTAACAGGATGATGTCTCCATCCCTAGAGAACTCCCATATGTCATCATCTAGCACAGAGAAAGGAGACTGCCCTCTAGGTGCTGCATATGTCGATGTACTAGGAGCAAAATAGCATATGGCAATATACAGGAATCTGCCTGTGTCGGCCCTCAGTCTCACCCACATATATCTGGCCTGATCATCTCTCCGAACTATGTGTAGAAGCGGTTGCAGCTCCTCCCTGAAAAGAACTGCCACCCCTCCTGATCCTCTACTACTGTGTACCGATCTCGTCCCTACTCTGCAAGCTGTCTCCCATCTGTATCCTGTCACCTGTGGCATCATCTGACCAGGGGCCTGGTGAGTCTCCGAGTAGAAGACTATATCTCTATCTCTAAAGCTGTCCTCAAAGGCACCTACATCAAGTCTGAGGGATCCATTGCAGTTCCAGGCTGCCAGCTTTAATTTGGTCCCATAGGTCTCGCACCGTCATGTAGAGCGTCGCTCCACGATGACCACCCTCCCTTCTCTATAAAATGCTATCTTACCCTTTTCTCTTGCCGCTCTAATCTCTGGCATGACTTCCTTCATATGTGCAAGCTGTGAAAGAGTAAGATCATCACCAAGAAAAATGCCTGTATTCTTTAAAGTGGGTCGTCTCTTCAAGAACTCCTTCTTCGCCTCAATAGAAGGGAAGCGAAGTATGAGAGCTCTTTCCTTTGATGTTTCCCCGTTGCCTCCGCTTTTTTTGCCCACTCTCCAGGCTTTTGCGTGTGTCGGACTGTCAATCCCCATCAACACCATAAGCTCTTTCACCTCCTCTTCAACTTTATCCCCGTCTTTAAGGCCGGTAATCCTCACATGCAAAGCACGTGTACGTCTTCGTTGTTCCTCTTCCAAAGTCATGTTAATGATTGTAGGTGTAGGGGTTGTTATCTCCTTACCTTTACCCTTCTTGGCGACCTCTATCCACTTCTCCGCTTCATCCATCTTCTTTTGCGTCTTGGTGATGACTTCCACCCATGAGGAAGTCTTTGCTTCTTGTTGCTTCTCTTCTTCCTTAATTGCCCGTACTTGTTCCTTGATAACCTTGAGCTCTTCTATCATGGATGGCTGAATTTCACCTTCTTCAAGTCCACCATTTGCCTTGGCCTCTGCAAGCTCCCTCTGAAGAGCTGAAATTACGCCTTTGAGCGTGTTGACTTCCCCGTGAAGGTCTTTGACTTCCGCTATGAGGTCCTCCTTCTCCTCTTTCCACCGCTTACCCTCATTGAATACCATTTGGAGAAAGTTTGCTTTCTCCTTCCACCATCCCTCCATCTCTGCCTTCCATTCCTTCATTTCCTTTTCCACATTTGTTATCCTCTTGTTTGTGACCATAAAGGTCGCCTTCGTCGGGTTGCGCAAAGGGGAAGCCATGGAAGAAGCGAGAGAGAGAGAGTTATGCTGCTGCCTTGGGGGCCTGAGCAAGGGTGGGTGGGAAAAGCGCGGCGACCAGCCTAACGGATAGATAGGCTGGCCATTGCCAGCAGACCTGTGCGGCGTACAGCGAACAGGGCAGCAGGCGGGAGGGAAGGCGGTGGAAGCGAGCAGGGCGAACAGCAGGCGGCGCTAACAAGGCAGCAGCCCTGTGCAGCGTGCAGCGAACAGGGCAGCAGGCGGGAGGGAAGGCGGCGGAAGCGAAACAGGTGGCGGCGGCGAGCAGGGGAGGCGGCGGACAGGGCAGCAGGCGGAAGCGAGCAGTGCGAACAGCAGGCGGCGCTAACAGGGCGGCGGAAGCGATGAGGGTGGCGGCGGCGAGCAGGCGGCGAGCAGGGGAGGCGGCGGACAGGGAAGGGCGGCGGAAGCGAGAGAGAGAGAGAGAGAGAGAGAGAGAGAGAGAGGGTGTGTATGAGAGGGACAGAGAGGGTGTGTATGAGAGAGAGAGAGAGAGAGAGAGAGAGAGAGAGAGAGAGAGAGACATGATACCCCTTAAACTTAAAGGGTATTAGGACATGATACCATGATAGAATACTAAATGTATGAATGAGCTTGATCTCATACTCAATGGATGAGCTATGGTGGATGGAAATGAGCCATATCATAAAGCTAGTAATTAAGCACTAGTTAAGCATGATTAGGGAGACTTAATCACAGCATAATAACAACATGAATGGGGCAATAGAATTCGTGTTTCTTCATTAGGAATAGCCTCTTAAATAGGCATGATACAACCTTTACAAAGAGCCAAAAGGCATCTCCTAAAATCTCTCCATCTCCCCAAAGGTCATTGTCCTTTCACACACACGAGGTACTACATACATCATCAGTTATGTCATGACAGAATCTACCTCGTTTACTTGATCCTCTAGCTTTTACATTGCCTTTAACCTTAGGCCATGAAGTACCCTTCAACCTTAGTTCATTTGACATGACTTTGGATCATTCCTTCTAACACCCTTCCTTGATCAAGGCATGTCATAGTGTAATACCCTTCCTTGACCAATACATTGCATAAAAGAAAATAGCATGGCTCATAGGGAGCATAGCTCTACATTGCATGAAAGAGATAGCATAGCTCATAGGGAGCATAGCTCTAAAACTGAAAAAACATAAACATGAAAACATGTCTCTCCAATACTCCATATCCATGAACATTGTGCCTCATGTGCACCATCATGTGTTGAGCATGGAAACCCAACTCCCATCAATCCCCCCTTGTGGGCTACATGGCCAACGTAGGAGAACTGTGAGCATACATCATATCACATGACCTACATCATCGGTGGTCAGAGGTGAACATACATCTTGAGTAAAGGAGTGCAATATCATGGCTTTAGAAAGCCCATTCATCATCAGGTACCTCTTCATCATCATAAGAGGTGGATATATGATTACATTGTTCGGTGGTAGTAGTGTTGGCTGCATTGGTTGAAGTGCTAGCAATGTTTGCTTCCACTTTGTTGTAGCATTTGTCTGCTAGATGTCCTGGCTTTCATGAATTGGTGCATTGACGCTTTGGTTTGTCTTTGTGGTAGCAGTTCTTTATGGTGTGTCCCATTCTTCCACAGTGTGAGCATTGAAGAGCTTTACCATTTTGTTTTTGAACAAGATATGCAGGAGTCATAAATTCTGTGGTGGCCCTTCCTTTAAGTTTCTTTTCTTCTTGTAGAAGGACACTTTCAATGCCTGCTAAAGTGGGATCATGCATATACTTCAAAGTGGGCATTATGGTGTCATATTCAGGAGGCATAGATTTGAGAAGTATAGCAATGGCATCACTTTCTTTGACTGTTTCATTTATGGCTTCTAGTTGAGCCATTATGCTCTTCATTTTGTTGATATGAGACGCAAGTGTCTCTTCCATTTTTAGCTCCAACCTGTAAAAGTCAACCTTTAAACTGATTTTACTGTGTAGACCTTGTGCTCCAAAAGATTTGTCAAGTGTGTTCCAAGCTATTTGTGACGAGTTACCATTACCAATGTAATGAATGTAACTATCTTCCAATCCAAGAGCAATGAGAGCAAGAGCTTTCTCATCCTTGGTTTGCCATGAGATTTCCCCTTCTCTAGTGTTGGGCTTAGGTATAGATCCATTGACGATGCCCCAAACACCATCTTTCATCAACAAAAACTTCATTTTGACTTGCCATGTGTGGAAGTCATGGCCATTGAATTTTTTAATGAGGATTTGAGATGACATCTCCATGAGAAGGTCTTACCAAACAATGGCAGTGTCTAGTCTCATGAGAAATAAGAGAGTTCAAAAACTAGAAGGCACCATCACCATACAAGTGCATGTTGTTACTTAGAAATTCCCCAAACCCTAAAGCTCTAGCATGATGATAGTAGTAGGTTCTAGTTTTTACCCGCATCCTTGGCTTTCTGAATTTTCTTGTGCTTTTGAGGGATTTTCTCACATATGATTCATTTGAGGATTCTGCATCACTTTCCGTCATGATAATGTTGAAGAGGATTTTAAATTGTGATGTTTATTATTACATCATCACAATACCATATGATAGTGAAGTACAAAATCATATTGGATTAGCTCAAACCTTATCCATTCATATGAAGGCTGTCCCTCAAACAGAGTTGACTTTGAGTGTTTCATTGAAGGTCTTCCCAAATGATTCACTTAAAATGCTTTGAACACAATGAATAGCAGTGATTTGCTAAGCTATTGAGCTCAACACCATCCAAAACAAGTGAGTAAATCACTGATATGAGCCTCAACACTCCAGACACTTTGAAAACTGATGAATGACTTGAAGCAGCAGCTACAGTGCATCAATGCTCATGAAATTCAATATGTATAAGCTTCATATCATTGCTAAAGTGCTCACCAAAGGAATTAGTAAACCATGGACCATGTCTCCTGCTGTAGCCGTTTTTTTTTTGGCAAAAAAAAGGCGCCGATTTGCAGGCGTAATGGCGACGCGATGCTGGCGATTGAACTCTCGGGCAGCTACACGCTGAAAGCGCCGCCTCTTAGCTTTCTTTTGCACCAAAAAGTTTGTGAAATGGTTGAGTATTCAGCCCGCAATCAGCAAAAGACCAGGGTTATGTAGTTGAAGCTTCAATGGAAAGCTTCATTTTGATGAAAATGAAGATCATGGTTTAATGCCTTGTAGATGATGATGATAACTAGGCCTAGGGATGAAACCTGGCTGTGATACCATGATAGAATACTAAATGTATGAATGAGCTTGATCTCATACTCAATGGATGAGCTATGGTGGATGAAAATGAGCCATATCATAAAGCTAGTAATTAAGCACTAGTTAAGCATGATTAGGGAGACTTAATCACAGCATAATAACAACATGAATGGGGCAATAGAATTCGTGTTTCTTCATTAGGAATAGCCTCTTAAATAGGCATGATACAACCTTTACAAAGAGCCAAAAGGCATCTCCTAAAATCTCTCCATCTCCCCAAAGGTCATTGTCCTTTCACACACACAAGAGGTACTACATACATCATCAGTTATGTCATGACAGAATCTACCTACATGATAGAATACTAAATGTATGAATGAGCTTGATCTCATACTCAATGGATGAGCTATGGTGGATGGAAATGAGCCATATCATAAAGCTAGTAATTAAGCACTAGTTAAGCATGATTAGGGAGACTTAATCACAGCATAATAACAACATGAATGGGGCAATAGAATTCGTGTTTCTTCATTAGGAATAGCCTCTTAAATAGGCATGATACAACCTTTACAAAGAGCCAAAAGGCATCTCCTAAAATCTCTCCATCTCCCCAAAGGTCATTATTGTCCTTTCACACACACAAGAGGTACTGCATACATCATCAGTTATGTCATGACAGAATCTACCTCGTTTACTTGATCCTCTATCTTTTACATTGCCTTTAACCTTAGGCCATGAAGTACCCTTCAACCTTAGTTCATTTGACATGACTTTGGATCATTCCTTCTAACACCCTTCCTTGATCAAGGCATGTCATAGTGTAATACCCTTCCTTGACCAATACATTGCATAAAAGAAAATAGCATGGCTCATAGGGAGCATAGCTCTACATTGCATGAAAGAGATAGCATAGCTCATAGGGAGCATAGCTCTAAAACTGAAAAAACATAAACATGAAAACATGTCTCTCCAATACTCCATATCCATGAACATTGTGCCTCATGTGCACCATCATGTGTTGAGCATGGAAACCCAACTCCCATCAATCCCCCCTTGTGGGCTACATGGCCAACGTAGGAGAACTGTGAGCATACATCATATCACATGACCTACATCATCGGTGGTATCAGAGCCAGGTTTCATCCCTAGGCCTAGTTATCATCATCATCTACAAGGCATTAAACCATGATCTTCATTTTCATCAAAATGAAGCTTTCCATTGAAGCTTCAACTACATAACCCTGGTCTTTTGCTGATTGCGGGCTGAATACTCAACCATTTCACAAACTTTTTGGTGCAAAAGAAAGCTAAGAGGCGGCGCTTTCAGCGTGTAGCTGCCCGAGAGTTCAATCGCCAGCATCGCGTCGCCATTACGCCTGCAAATCGGCACCTTTTTTTTTGCAAAAAAAACGGCTACAGCACGAGACATGGTCCATGGTTTACTAATTCCTTTGGTGAGCACTTTAGCAATGATATGAAGCTTATACATATTGAATTTCATGAGCATTGATGCACTGTAGCTGCTGCTTCAGGTCATTCATCAGTTTTCAAAGTGTTTGGAGTGTTGAGGCTCATATCAGTGATTTACTCACTTGTTTTGGATGGTGTTGAGCTCAATAGCTTAGCAAATCACTGCTATTCATTGTGTTCAAAGCATTTTAAGTGAATCATTTGGGAAGACCTTCAATGAAACACTCAAAGTCAACTCTGTTTGAGGGACAGCCTTCATATGAATGGATAAGGTTTGAGCTAATCCAATATGATTTTGTACTTCACTATCATATGGTATTGTGATGATGTAATAATAAACATCACAATTTAAAATCCTCTTCAACATTATCATGACGGAAAGTGATGCAGAATTCTCAAATGAATCATATGTGAGAAAATCCCTCAAAAGCACAAGAAAATTCAGAAAGCCAAGGATGCGGGTAAAAACTAGAACCTACTACTATCATCATGCTAGAGCTTTAGGGTTTGGGGAATTTCTAAGTAACAACATGCACTTGTATGGTGATGGTGCCTTCTAGTTTTTGAACTCTCTTATTTCTCATGAGACTAGACACTGCCATTGTTTGGTAAGACCTTCTCATGGAGATGTCATCTCAAATCCTCATTAAAAAATTCAATGGCCATGACTTCCACACATGGCAAGTCAAAATGAAGTTTTTGTTGATGAAAGATGGTGTTTGTGGCATCGTCAATGGATCTATACCTAAGCCCAACACTAGAGAAGGGGAAATCTCATGGCAAACCAAGGATGAGAAAGCTCTTGCTCTCATTGCTCTTGGATTGGAAGATAGTTACATTCATTACATTGGTAATGGTAACTCGTCACAAATAGCTTGGAACACACTTGACAAATCTTTTGGAGCACAAGGTCTACACAGTAAAATCAGTTTAAAGGTTGACTTTTACAGGTTGGAGCTAAAAATGGAAGAGACACTTGCGTCTCATATCAACAAAATGAAGAGCATAATGGCTCAACTAGAAGCCATAAATGAAACAGTCAAAGAAAGTGATGCCATTGCTATACTTCTCAAATCTATGCCTCCTGAATATGACACCATAATGCCCACTTTGAAGTATATGCATGATCCCACTTTAGAAGGCATTGAAAGTGTCCTTCTACAAGAAGAAAAGAAACTTAAAGGAAGGGCCACCACAGAATTTATGACTCCTGCATATCTTGTTCAAAAACAAAATGGTAAAGCTCTTCAATGCTCACACTGTGGAAGAATGGGACACACCATAAAGAACTGCTACCACAAAGACAAACCAAAGCGTCAATGCACCATTTGTGGAAAGCCAGGACATCTAGCAGACAAATGCTACAACAAAGTGGAAGCAAACATTGCTAGCACTTCAACCAATGTAGCCAACACTACTACCACCGAACAATGTAATCATATATCCACCTCTTATGATGATGAAGAGGTACCTGATGATGAATGGGCTTTCTAAAGCCATGATGATGCACTCCTTTACTCAAGATGTATGTTCACCTCTGACCACCGATGATGTAGGTCATGTGATATGATGTATGCTCACAGTTCTCCTACGTTGGCCATGTAGCCCACAAGGGGGGATTGATGGGAGTTGGGTTTCCATGCTCAACACATGATGGTGCACATGAGGCACAATGTTCATGGATATGGAGTATTGGAGAGACATGTTTTCATGTTTATGTTTTTTCAGTTTTAGAGCTATGCTCCCTATGAGCTATGCTATCTCTTTCATGCAATGTAGAGCTATGCTCCCTATGAGCCATGCTATTTTCTTTTATGCAATGTATTGGTCAAGGAAGGGTATTACACTATGACATGCCTTGATCAAGGAAGGGTGTTAGAAGGAATGATCCAAAGTCATGTCAAATGAACTAAGGTTGAAGGGTACTTCATGGCCTAAGGTTAAAGGCAATGTAAAAGCTAGAGGATCAAGTAAACGAGGTAGATTCTGTCATGACATAACTGATGATGTATGTAGTACCTCTTGTGTGTGTGAAAGGACAATGACCTTTGGGGAGATGGAGAGATTTTAGGAGATGCCTTTTGGCTCTTTGTAAAGGTTGTATCATGCCTATTTAAGAGGCTATTCCTAATGAAGAAACACGAATTCTATTGCCCCATTCATGTTGTTATTATGCTGTGATTAAGTCTCCCTAATCATGCTTAACTAGTGCTTAATTACTAGCTTTATGATATGGCTCATTTCCATCCACCATAGCTTATCCATTGAGTATGAGATCAAGCTCATTCATACATTTAGTATTCTATCATGGTCCATGGTTTACTAATTCCTTTGGTGAGCACTTTAGTAATGATATGAAGCTTATACATATTGAATTTCATGAGCATTGATGCACTGTAGCTGCTGCTTCAAGTCATTCATCAGTTTTCAAAGTGTCTGGAGTGTTGAGGCTCATATCAGTGATTTACTCACTTGTTTTGGATGGTGTTGAGCTCAATAGCTTAGCAAATCACTGCTATTCATTGTGTTCAAAGCATTTTAAGTGAATCATTTGGGAAGACCTTCAATGAAACACTCAAAGTCAACTCTGTTTGAGGGACAGCCTTCATATGAATGGATAAGGTTTGAGCTAATCCAATATGATTTTGTACTTCACTATCATATGGTATTGTGATGATGTAATAATAAACATCACAATTTAAAATCCTCTTCAACATTATCATGACGGAAAGTGATGCAGAATCCTCAAATGAATCATATCTGAGAAAATCCCTCAAAAGCACAAGAGAATTCAGAAAGCCAAGGATGCGGGTAAAAACTAGAACCTACTACTATCATCATGCTAGAGCTTTAGGGTTTGGGGAATTTCTAAGTAACAACATGCACTTGTATGGTGATGGTGCCTTCTAGTTTTTGAACTCTCTTATTTCTCATGAGACTAGACACTGCCATTGTTTGGTAAGACCTTCTCATGGAGATGTCATCTCAAATCCTCATTAAAAAATTCAATGGCCATGACTTCCACACATGGCAAGTCAAAATGAAGTTTTTGTTGATGAAAGATGGTGTTTGGGGCATCGTCAATGGATCTATACCTAAGCCCAACACTAGAGAAGGGGAAATCTCATGGCAAACCAAGGATGAGAAAGCTCTTGCTCTCATTGCTCTTGGATTGGAAGATAGTTACATTCATTACATTGGTAATGGTAACTCGTCACAAATAGCTTGGAACACACTTGACAAATCTTTTGGAGCACAAGGTCTACACAGTAAAATCAGTTTAAAGGTTGACTTTTACAGCTTGGAGCTAAAAATGGAAGAGACACTTGCGTCTCATATCAACAAAATGAAGAGCATAATGGCTCAACTAGAAGCCATAAATGAAACAGTCAAAGAAAGTGATGCCATTGCTATACTTCTCAAATCTATGCCTCCTGAATATGACACCATAATGCCCACTTTGAAGTATATGCATGATCCCACTTTAGCAGGCATTGAAAGTGTCCTTCTACAAGAAGAAAAGAAACTTAAAGGAAGGGCCACCACAGAATTTATGACTCCTGCATATCTTGTTCAAAAACAAAATGGTAAAGCTCTTCAATGCTCACACTGTGGAAGAATGGGACACACCATAAAGAACTGCTACCACAAAGACAAACCAAAGCGTCAATGCACCAATTCATGAAAGCCAGGACATCTAGCAGACAAATGCTACAACAAAGTGGATGCAAACATTGCTAGCACTTCAACCAATGCAGCCAACACTACTACCACCGAACAATGTAATCATATATCCACCTCTTATGATGATGAAGAGGTACCTGATGATGAATGGGCTTTCTAAAGCCATGATGATGCACTCCTTTACTCAAGATGTATGTTCACCTCTGACCACCGATGATGTAGGTCATGTGATATGATGTATGCTCACAGTTCTCCTACGTTGGCCATGTAGCCCACAAGGGGGGATTGATGGGAGTTGGGTTTCCATGCTCAACACATGATGGTGCACATGAGGCACAATGTTCATGGATATGGAGTATTGGAGAGACATGTTTTCATGTTTATGTTTTTTCAGTTTTAGAGCTATGCTCCCTATGAGCTATGCTATCTCTTTCATGCAATGTAGAGCTATGCTCCCTATGAGCCATGCTATAGAGAGAGAGAGAGAGAACATTTGAGAGAAAACGAATTTTAGAGAGAGAAAGAATGCTGTTTTTTTTTCAAATTAAAAGCGAAAAATGAATCAGAGAGAGAGAGGAAGCGTTTTAGAGAGAGAGAGAGAGAGAGAGAGAGAGAGAGAGAGAGAAGAAGAAAGAAAGAAAGATTTTTTAACGTCTTCCAAAAGACCGAACTCGGCCTATGAGACAAACCAGTGTACCTGTGTGAGGTATCCTCTGTCATCCCAACAAAATGAAAAAGTACTGAACTAAAAAAAAAAGCTGAATCTGGGTGTGCAATAAGTACAATGAGTGGGGGGGAGGGGATGGAGCTCTACTACTAGAAGAATGCAAAGCTATATGCATGGAGTATACAATCATGATATGCAACCTAGCTAGCTCCATCCTGTACCATACTGGGGGTATAGAGAGAGAGAGAGAGAGAGAGAGAGAGAGAGAGAGAGAGAGAGAGAGAGAAACTTGTAGTGACGAGCTTTTCTCAACAATTGAAGGCTGAAGCAAACACGAACACACACACATGCACCTTATCTTCAAAAACCCGTCACTTTTAAAAATAAAAGAACTGAAACCTTAATACTTCAAGAAACCCACCAACGTTTAAAAAAAAGAGTTAAAAAAAAGCCTTGAAAAAAAAATGCAAGTTTCAAACATGAAACATTTCAGAATCGTTTCCCCAAAATCTTTCATGGAAGAAATGCATTTCTTGGCAACTATGGTTCCCTAGGCTGATACCAATTGTAGAACACTTGCACCTTTTCCAGAGATAGAAAGAAGAGTACGGCGGAATCACACATACAACACACACACCAGTCCTTAACTACTTTGTATTATGTACAAGCATAAGTAATACAACTGGCTGAGAATGAAGACGTCAAATCAGAGCCTTGTGACCTACTGCTCACTCCTGGCCAACCCTTCGCCTACAGAGAAACGCTTTGTGAAGTACAATGCTGAGGAAAGCAGATGAATATGATGATTTAGTGACCCACGTATATATAAACACCAATGCTCCTAGTCGGCTACTAGTAGTTGTCGGCCACTTGTACCTAATTGCCATGTCATCGCCACCATGTCATCGTTGCTATGTGGTAGTGCCACGTGTCCTCTATGTTGTCTAACTCTGTCTAACGGTTGCTATCTGATGTCTAGCTTTGCGCTGAATACTCGTAGGGGTGTCACACATCTAGCAACTCATGTACTCCATTATAGGAATGAAGTGTACGTTGACCGTTTTTGCCTACTTGGGAATCTTGTCACACACGCTCGTACAACTAACGAAGGTAACTTGTCACTATTAATTTTCATCTTTAAACATGTCTAAGTCACTTCTCCTCCAAATAGGACTGAAGTGTGAGTTTAACTCTGTCAAAGAAACATTCTAGTGCAAAAAAAATCCTTCAAGATAAAACCTTGTTGTTGCTCGTGACTCATGTTGACATGCCTTAGGCAATCCACTTCGCCAATAAAGGAATGAAGTAAGATCGATCTTGGCCTTGCAATACTGCCACTACCAAGTATAAGCTTGTGATCTCTCTCGGTCTATCATTTCACACAAACATCACAGGTTAGTTGACCTTCTAAAATTTATCTTAGGTCTGCTTAACCTACCAAAGTCTTCTTGACTTACACGTGCACGCTTTTCATGTCATCCTGACCTTCTTGGTCCAACACATGGACCATTTGGACATAGCTTTCAAAGACTAGCTCACTTGAGCTCTAGGAACATGTCCTCTGCATTTCCTTTCGGAGACACCTTGTCTGTATTGTATGTTTACAATTTTCGTCCGGTTGATGAGTCAAGAGTCAAGACTCAAGTAGGGATGTTCTATCACTGTTATTATAATTATGTCGGCTAGTTGTTGACCACATAACTTGGACATACTCGTTTTTTCTCTCCGCTCTACGTATTTCTTGAAAGCTTTGTTTTTCTAAAAGAAGCTCGTATGATACTTGGATGATGCATTAACATCAACATTCTCTTTGTGACGTCTAACTCATAGAGTTGATCAGCTTGGCAACATTTCAATAATAAAGTGTAATGTATCAAATGATGGTTTGCAACTGATGGCTTTTGAAAATACTACTTTTTGATTAGCTTAACACTTGGTTGAGAGAGATGATCTTTTTTCCTCCGTATCTCCCCTACTGGAAACTGCATGTGGTCTTTATGATGTATGCGTTCTACCAATAGCAACATAATGTTAAAAAATAGTTTGATCATATTTAGGTGTAATAACCTGTCTTCAACTTTTGTTTCAGGATCAGCACAGGGGCACTATCAAAAGTGATCACGTCAGACAAAAGTATTCTCTTACCAGCTAATGAGCTCCGAGCATCCAAGGTAACAGGAGGAGTGGTGTAGGTTAAACAATCATTTTGTTTATCTCATCAATATATGCAATCAAAATTTTCACTTAGTTGGAACAGTAAACAAGTAAGGGTTCTCGCTAGGCATGTGTTCAAATAGGAAGGGGAAGGAATGTAAATTTGTATGTGTGCTACATATGGCATGCAGAACTATTTATGCATTGATTAGCTCTAAATAAATGCTAATTAACATGCATAAACTGAATACACATAGAGAAGAGGAGATATCCACTAAATTCATTATGTATATTGCTAATGAATATTTACAATAAGATATAGACTCCTATTTTGCATTAAGCTACAATGCATGATCAAAAGGTTTTCCTAGACTTGTGACTGTGAATTGTACGGTGGGGCTGCGTGACTCCCTACCCAAGCACCTCCATTGGCGCTACTTAGCAGACATGCATGAGACTGACCTTGGCCCATCCTTAAATATATGCATAACTGTTGGTTGGCCCATCCAGGGTTGTGGGCAGGACACATCTCTTTAAAGATACAATGCATCTCCATAAAAATACGTCTAATTGGCTGCATACTTGAGTGTCTAGTCTTGGTTCTTCTGGATGGCTTCGTGGGCATGTGATCCTATTCCAATCGGGTTCCTAAACTTGCCCCTAAGCTTGCTAATGCTGAGATCCATGTCCTTGTGGCATTTCATTTTAATTGGTGCACATGACATCCCCTCCTCCTTAACTTGGATCACAAGGGAACAAGATTCACCTTTGCTCCACCGAGTTGTGAGGTACTTTAACTTTATGGACATCTCGTTGATCTTCTTCAGAATGAGAAAATGTCTGAAACTCCGAAACAATAACTTGAAGTATCACTTGTCCACTTGTTTTAACCTTTCTTTTATAATCATGGGATATACCCAATCCCCTTACGAAAAAACCACATCCCTTATGTCCTTGTTGGACTGCCGAGAATAGGCCTCTTGTGCTTTGGCCAGCTTGTCCTTCACAAACTCCAAAATCTCCTTATAAGTCTCCGTCACTTGGTTAGCGTGGGGCACAAGACGATGCTGTAGTCAATAATGACTAGAACGGTCTTCCAAACGCCATCTCATATGGAGTCTTGTCAATAGCTGAAACCGATCCCGTCAAGTGGGAAAGACTCAGTTGGACACCCACACGCTTGATAGCACAACTTTAAAACCACAAATATGAAATGGACAACTTAAAATAACTTGAACTTTAAATGAACAGAAATGGAAAGATGGACACCAGCACTGGGGCCAGAACGGGCCGACCCCCCCTCAATATATGATATATTTATTGGGAGTATTTAATGAATACAATGCTCCATGGGTTCTGAGAACCAGACAATGTCCATGTACATATGAAAACAGTACCAAACAAATAGGCTCGGATTTCGATGAAGAATACTCGGAGCAGAACGACCACTAGTGTGGTCCAATCACTACGGTCCTGTGCTTTCACTGGACTCCGCGGAGAGCGCCACACTGGTGTTCCGAGACCACGCACAGACAGGCGCTCTCGTACTAACGCTTGGCTCTCCCGATCTCAGCACCTTTGGACCGAGGTTCGCCCATATAGCTTGGACAACCCGGCACCGAACGGGTGTAGGCCGAGCGGGACGAATCTTTTACCAGATTTAAACATATAATACTTTACTCAAATCTGAAAATCACTTACTTGTAGATGGTATACCCGAGGTATCTGTCTGTGTGTAGCTACCAGTGGAGGATATCAGGGATGTAGTCACCCGGCTGTAGATAAACACTACAAGTGCCTGCAAGGGGCAGCGTCGTCTGCTAGTAAAGGTACCAACCGCCTGATAGATAGGAAAGTACACAGGTGCCTGCAGGTGGCAGCGCAGCCTGCTAGTACTGGTATACGCCGCCCTTGTAGACAGCAGCACAGCTCGTAGTAGTAATCACCTGCTGATTAGGTGCAACACCTGGCTGTAGGAGTATCCACCTGTGGTGTAGTGAGCAGCCCACAGGATATGCAGCGCAGCCACCAATATAGTTTATAACCGCCAGCAGCAGGGGATATAGAAGTGCAGTCGCCTTAAGGTAGTCAGCCGTCTGTGAAGAGCAGCAGCATGCGTGGAGTTAACAGCCACTTGCAACAGCACTCGACCACCAGCAGCAGAGGGTCGCCTCCATAAAGAGCATGCGCCAGAGTACAAGGGGAAGATGGCAGCGCCAGCAGCAGCAAAATTCAGTGACAGCCCGCAGCGTGGTTGCTGTAGGAGCAGGGGCACATATAGATTCAGCAGCAGCCGCCTGGGAGTAGGTTTGGTTGCAGCCAGTAGTGCAGGGGCCACAATCGCTTGCAAGAAAGGAAGCGCAGGTTGGTGAAAAATCAATGCCAGAAGGAAGCGATTGATTTCCACGCTTGAAGGGGTAAACCTTTTTAATAAAATTGAAAGTGAAGATAACCTTAGTGTTGTCCACGCTTGCATGTGGGGGATTAGTGGGGGTAGGTGACCATGCCCACCCCCACACTCACTTAAAAGTGAGGCTCCCCACCTTGGCCCCTAAGTGGGTGCCCAAAGGGGGTGCCCACTTTTAAATGAGTGTGAACCCCTAACCTTATAAAACAAAGGGGTTAGAATTAAATAACATTTAACAACATGTACCATATACTTACCACCTGTTCACATGCACTGAAACTCGTCAGAATACAGAGCAGACTTCACGACTCACTGGCAGGCGTCCCCGCTCAGTAAGTAACACGTCAGGCAGGCAAACACACAAATACATGTCATGCGAAAACAGTTTCAAACATGCAAAATATGTGTGCATGTGCAAAAAGTAACATGGACATATCTCCCGTTCATGGAACATGTACAAAATATCTGTCGGCACAAAACTGGCACGACATAAAAACATAAAAATCCTGGTCTTCCTATGGAGTGACAGTCCCATAGGTAAGACACAGTTCCAGGCACGAGTTTCCCTAGGTGTGACAGTCCCATAGGTAAAACACGGCACGAATACTGGCTCTTCCATGGCGTGACAGTCCCATGGATCGAACACAGTCCAGGTCATACACGGGTGGCACTGATCTGGCTCCCGTCCATACGACACTATCCTGCTAACACACGGGTGGCACCAGTCTGGCTCCCGTCCATGTCAGCAAAATACTGGCCTCTTCACATGAGACACCGGCCTGGCCTCAAGTGAACGAGACGCAAAAACTAGGAATGGACCAAATGGTCGGCCAATTGGTGACATCCCCCCGGGCTTCTAAAGAGTTGACCTCAACTTAAAAGCCTCAAGATATGCCTGCAACAACTGCGGATAATCTGCAAAATAATCCTCATTTACCCATTTGGCATCAATAGGCAAATAATTCTTAAACTTCACAAGGTATCTCCTGGAAAGCTTTCCTGCAGGTAGCTTTCTCTCCTTGTGAAAAACAATCTGTTCTGGCTGGAGGATCTCCTCAAGCTCTTCAATTTCTGGCGGATCTTCTGTGACAGGCTCATCAGGATCTAGCCCCACATATTTCCGAAATAGACTCACATGAAAAGCATTGTGAATCTTCCAATGACTAGGTAAAGCAAGCCTGTAGGACACTTCATGGATTTTGTGAATCACCTTGAAAGGTCCATAATAGCGAGGAGAAAGCTTAGGATATGATCCTTCTCGTCCTGGCCTCTTCCGAAGCCTAGCCTTCTCAAATTTCAGCAATACCCAATCACCTTCTTTGACTTCCATGTCCCTTCTATGCTTGTCAGCAGCCATTTTATGCTTATCCTGAGATCTTGCAATGGCTGTCCGCACCTGACCAAAGGCAACATCCAAGTCACGAACATATTCATCAGCTGCAAAAATCTCATCCTTTGTTCGAAGGATGGTTGGCAAGACCACTCTGCCATAAATAATCTCAAACGGAGCCTTTCCTGTGGAAGCATGGATTGTATTGTTGTAGGCAAACTCAACAAGTGGAAGATACTTCTTCCATGCACTCTTTTGATCTGCCACATAACACTTCAATAAATCCAACACAGCTGAATTTGCAGCTTCACTTTGGCCATCCGTTTGGGGATGATAAGCTGATGAAAACTCAAGCTTAGTACCCATATTATCAAACAAAGCCCTCCAAAATAGGCTTGTAGTCCTGGGATCTCTATCCCCAACAATGGATTTAGGCATACCATGATGCTTGAAAATATTAGCAAGAAAAAGCTTTACCATATGATCAGCTTTGATGGTTTTCTTGACGGGCAAGAAGTAAGCTTGCTTGCTAAACCTGTCCACAATAGTCCAAATAGCATCATTCCCATGCTGGGATCTAGGCAAATCCATAATAAAATCCATCGTGATACTTTCCCAAGGTTGCGAGGGAATAGGCAATGGCTGAAGCAAACCTGGAGGCTTTTGCCTGTCAAATTTCACCTTTTGGCAAGTAATACATGCACGCACATAAGCCTCAATGTCTTTACGCATGCTTGGCCAAAAGAAATACCTCTGAATCATGCGAGTAGTAGGCATAATACCTCTATGACCAGCATAAGGTGGAGCGTGACATTCGTCCATAATCTTTGGACGCAAATCCTTCACCACACATAGGCAATTATCCTTCATGAGATAACCCTCATTGATAACATAAGAGGCATGTGAATGACCAGCCATCAAATCAGTCCATATATGGCAAAAATCAGCATCCAAATGATACAAATCTCTCATAGCAGATAGATCTCCATGAGAGGCCACTGAGACTTCAGCAATATAAGGCCTCCTAGATAGTGCATCGGCCACTACATTTTTCTTTCCTGGAGTATGCACAATCTGAAAATGAAACATAGAAAGAAAATTCGCCATTCTCATTTGCTTCTCTGAAAGCTTGGTTTGAGATAGAAAGTATCTCAAGCTTTGATGATCTGTCTTGACCACAAATTCAGCCCCAAGAAGGTAATGTTTCCAAATCTTTAAGGCGTGAATTACAGCCAAGAGCTCTTTCTCATAGATATCCATATGAAGCTCAGCATCATGCAAACGACGGCTCTCGTATGCAACTGCATGCCCTTCTTGATTTAGGACAGCTCCTATGCAATCACCACAAGCATCACATTCAACCACGAATGACTTGTGCAAGTCAGGAACAATCAATACTGGACCACATATGATCGCATGCTTGAGCTGCAAGAAAGCATCCTGTTCCTTTGAAGTCCATTTGAAAACAGTTTTCTTCTTCGTGAGATCATGTAGAGGAGTGGCAATCATAGCAAAATGCCTTATGAAACGCCTGTAGTACGAACATAATCCCAGAAAACTACGTACTTGATGTACGTTTTGCAATTCGGGCCAATTCCGAATAGTCTCTATCTTTGCAGGATCCATTGTAACTCCATCCTTGGATACAATATGTCCCAGATAATGAATCTCTGAAAGGAAAAACTCACTTTTCTTGGCATTGACGAAAAGTTTATGCTTCCGCAACTCTTCGAACACTGTGACCAAATGAGTTCTGTGTTCCTGCTCATTCTTGGAGAAAACCAAGATATCATCAAAGAAGACTCCTGTAAGCTTGCGATGGGATCGGAATATCCTATCCATCATACGATTAAAAGTAGCAGGAGCATTGGTGAGACCAAAAGGCATTACCAAGAATTCATATAATCCGAATGCTGTCCTGAATGCAGTCTTATGGACATCTTGTGGCACCACTCGGATCTGGTGATAACCACTCTTCAAATCTAGTCTGCTAAAGCAAGCTGAACCATCAAGCTTATCCAGGATATCATCAATACGTGGAATAGGAAATCTGTTCTTGATGGTGAGCTTGTTCAAAGCTCTATAGTCTACACACATACGGAATGATGCGTCCTTCTTTTGAACAAGAAGCACAGGAGAGCAGTAAGGTGAGGAACTGGGCTGAACCAAACCTTTCTCTAAAAGCTCGTTTACCTGCTTCATAATTTCTTCTTGTTGTGCAGCACTCACTCGGTATGCGGGTTTGTTAGGAGGAGAACTACCTGGCACAAGATCTATGCGGTGATCTTCGGGCCTTTGGGGAGGTAATTCACCTGGCAATGAGTCAGCAAAACAATCGTCGAATGCATTAAGAAAATTCAGCCTATCATTAGACATAGCATCCACATTTTGATGATTTGGCACAAGACTATCACGCACAAAAACCAAGTACGCTGAAAGACTCTTTTTCATTGCTTTATTAATTTGGATGTGTGATACAACTGGGATAGAATCCCCTTCTTTGCCAGCATCAATAAAATGCATGCGTCCTTTATGCATAAAAGAAATCATATTGGATTTGTAGTCTTTGCGGGGCTCAAGCCTATGGTGCCACGGCTTGCCCAACAATACATCACATCCATTCAGTGGAGCAACTAAGAAATGCTCATTGTCAAGGTAGCCCTGGATATGGATACGCAACTTCCCAATCAAAGGGGTAACCTGCACCTCTTTGCCAATAAATGCAGCTTCAGCTTCAATCTGAGGTCCCATGTTTTCAACCTCAATACCCAATGCAGCTGCCATTTGCATAGAGATGAAATTGTCAGTTGCACAGTCATCAAACATAAAGAGTGCGGGCTGATCCTTGATTTGCCCCCAAGCCTTGCAAACCATACGCTCTTTTGCATCATGACCTGTATTACCTTGCACATCAGGAACTGCATGAACATTTGCTTTGGTTTGCGATCTGGGCATTGCCGAAACATGTGGTCTTTGCTACCACAAGAAAAGCATTTTCCATCCTTAGCATATTGCTCTCTTTGCTCCGGGGTTAATCCAAATTTGTTCTTTCTTGGGCCCTGTTCTTTGGATGAGTTATTTTCAGCTTTACCACCCTTGTAGGGCTCCCGGAAGTTCTTTTTAGGTGGCTGTCCACCCTTTTGCTGATTTGGGACAGCCTTGTCCTTCCCCTTGGAACCTCCTTGATCCTGCTTGATCTTGAGCACCAATTGCTCTGTAGCAAGGGCAGAAGCTGTGAGTTGTTGCAACGTATGTTTTGGGTGCAATTCAATACCCGATCTATATGCTGGTTGCAATCCAGAACGAAACTTCCTCTTTCTTTCATCTTCTGAGATTAGCATGAAGGGAGTCACTTCCAGCAACACTTTCCAAAATTTGTTAACATACTGTTGCACACTCTCATTATCTTTTTGCTCCAACCTATCCCACTTTTGAGTGAGAGTTTGCTCTGCATTGGGTGGCAAGAACTGAGCATAAAATCTATCTTTGAATTCCTTCCAAGTAGAGATGGGATCCTTGGTGATCTTTTCGGTGATCCACCAATGGGCAGCAGTGCCTTTCAGAAACATGCTAGCATGGCGCACCTTCGACTTTTCTGTAAAGTCCTCATCGCTAAAAGCAATGTCGAACTGTGCCACAAACGCTAACACCTTAGAGGCATCATGTTCACCATGAAAGACATCAAATTTGACAGATTTATCACCTGCTTTGAACTCCTTGAGCTTCCTGGCATGAGGCTCATGGTCCTCTCTTTTTCTTTTCCCCTTATCCAACGGGGTAGCCCTGTCTGCATGGGCTCCATGGGCCGTCATAGAAGCTTCATGGGGCACGGTGGCATGTGCTCCACGAACTCGAAGCTCAGATGCATGTGACTTACCTGCATATGGCATAGTCTCTCCATGAGACAACTCAGAAGGCAAAATTTTTCTGGAAGCAGACCTGTCACCATGAGATACATATCTTGCATGCATGTGACTTTCGTGCCCTCCATGAGCACTGGCATACATAAATCTATCAGGCTTAGTGCCTTGGGGAGAGGATGCATGACGAGAGGTGACAGTCACCTCTTCCTTTTGCATATAAGATTTCAGCCTCTGGGATGCGGGATCTCCATGCTTTAAACGAGGTGGATTTCTGAATTTTAGCTCTCCGTCATCCCCCTCTTTGATATCACCTTTGCGAAGGAGATAGGCAAGTGCCAACTCCCTTGGTTTCTTGCCCACTTCACGAGCCATTGATTCAAAGGTTACATCAACCATAGCATCAGCCTTCCTGGCTTCAATAGCACTTTGCAGATGTGGATCTTCATGCAAAAACTTCACTTCTTGCTCTTGAGCCTGCAAAAGTTTTCTCATATGTTCCATTTCAGCCCTCATAGCATCAAGGTCTTGTTCAAGCATAACTGTCTTTCCTGGAGACAGTTGACCTTTGGATTCACTATCCATAACCCTTTCAAGGGGCTTGTGTCTACCTCGCAGGGCATCAGACCCACGAGAAGCACTAGAGGGACCCCTCGAATTTGGCACTTCCAAAGGGTTGCCTTGGCTGTCCATTGTGTTCAAAGTTTGCTAAAAGCGGGATGTCCAGTACACAGGTTCGTTTCCCCACTAGGAAGAGGGAAACAACCGTGCTCTGATACCAATGAAACCGATCCCGTCAAGTGGGAAAGACTCAGTTGGACACCCACACGCTTGATAGCACAACTTTAAAACCACAAATATGAAATGGACAACTTAAAATAACTTGAACTTTAAATGAACAGAAATGGAAAGATGGACACCAGCACTGGGGCCGGAACGGGCCGACCCCCCCCCTCAATATATGATATATTTATTGGGAGTATTTAATGAATACAATGCTCCATGGGTTCTGAGAACCAGACAATGTCCATGTACATATGAAAACAGTACCAAACAAATAGGCTCGGATTTCGATGAAGAATACTCGGAGCAGAACGACCACTAGTGTGGTCCAATCACTACGGTCCTGTGCTTTCACTGGACTCCGCGGAGAGCGCCACACTGGTGTTCCGAGACCACGCACAGACAGGCGCTCTCGTACTAACGCCTGGCTCTCCCGATCTCAGCACCTTTGGACCGAGGTTCGCCCATATAGCTTGGACAACCCGGCACCGAACGGGTGTAGGCCGAGCGGGACGAATCTTTTACCAGATTTAAACATATAATACTTTACTCAAATCTGAAAATCACTTACTTGTAGATGGTATACCCGAGGTATCTGTCTGTGTGTAGCTACCAGTGGAGGATATCAGGGATGTAGTCACCCGGCTGTAGATAAACACCACAAGCGCCTGCAAGGGGCAGCGTCGTCTGCTAGTAAAGGTACCAACCGCTTGATAGATAGGAAAGTACACAGGTGCCTGCAGGTGGCAGCGCAGCCTGCTAGTACTGGTATACGCCGCCCTTGTAGACAGCAGCACAGCTCGTAGTAGTAATCACCTGCTGATTAGGTGCAACACCTGGCTGTAGGAGTATCCACTTGTGGTGTAGTGAGCAGCCCACAGGATATGCAGCGCAGCCACCAATATAGTTTATAACCGCCAGCAGCAGGGGATATAGAAGTGCAGTCGCCTTAAGGTAGTCAGCCGTCTGTGAAGAGCAGCAGCATGCGTGGAGTTAACAGCCACTTGCAACAGCACTCGACCACCAGCAGCAGAGGGTCGCCTCCATAAAGAGCATGCGCCAGAGTACAAGGGGAAGATGGCAGCGCCAACAGCAAAATTCAGTGACAGCCCGCAGCCTGGTTGCTGTAGGAGCAGGGGCACATATAGATTCAGCAGCAGCCGCCTGGGAGTAGGTTTGGTTGCAGCCAGTAGTGCAGGGGCCACAATCGCTTGCAAGAAAGGAAGCGCAGGTTGGTGAAAAATCAACGCCAGAAGGAAGCGATTGATTTCCACGCTTGAAGGGGTAAACCTTTTTAATAAAATTGAAAGTGAAGATAACCTTAGTGTTGTCCACGCTTGCATGTGGGGGATTAGTGGGGGTAGGTGACCATGCCCACCCCCACACTCACTTAAAAGTGAGGCTCCCCACCTTGGCCCCTAAGTGGGTGCCCAAAGGGGGTGCCCACTTTTAAATGATTGTGAACCCCTAACCTTATAAAACAAAGGGGTTAGAATTAAATAACATTTAACAACATGTACCATATACTTACCACCTGTTCACATGCACTGAAACTCGTCAGAATACAGAGCAGACTTCACGACTCACTGGCAGGCGTCCCCGCTCAGTAAGTAACACGTCAGGCAGGCAAACACACAAATACATGTCATGCGAAAACAGTTTCAAACATGCAAAATATGTGTGCATGTGCAAAAAGTAACATGGACATATCTCCCGTTCATGGAACATGTACAAAATATCTGTCGGCACAAAACTGGCACGACATAAAAACATAAAAATCCTGGTCTTCCTATGGAGTGACAGTCCCATAGGTAAGACACAGTTCCAGGCACGAGTTTCCCTAGGTGTGACAGTCCCATAGGTAAAACACGGCACGAATACTGGCTCTTCCATGGCGTGACAGTCCCATGGATCGAACACAGTCCAGGTCATACACGGGTGGCACTGATCTGGCTCCCGTCCATACGACACCATCCTGCTAACACACGGGTGGCACCAGTCTGGCTCCCGTCCATGTCAGCAAAATACTGGCCTCTTCACATGAGACACCGGCCTGGCCTCAAGTGAACGAGACGCAAAAACTAGGAATGGACCAAATGGTCGGCCAATTGGTGACAATAGCCGAAGAAAAAGAGTCATTCAAAATAGCTTGAACCAAAGGCAGAAGTTGTTCCCACTTACCTTGTTGGTCATGGACATAACACTTTAGTACGTCGTACGCCAATTGATTGTAAATCTTTGTCTGGCCGTCCGTGTGTGGGTGTAATGCTTTGAAAAAATTTAACTCATTACCAAAATTATCAAACAACGCCCTCCAAAAATGACTGGCATCGTGGTCTAATACAATGGTCATAGGTTTGCCACCAATTGGGTACTAGTGCCGGATAAACAGTTTGGTAACATCTTAGGCAATAACATTAGCCTTGTAAGCATAACGAACTTGCTAAAACAATGAACAACTGTCAAACACTGCGTTACAGTTACTTGGACTGGGAGGCAATTTTTTTTGCAAAATCCATAGAGATATCCTGGAAAAGGCCATTGGGAATTAGCAATGGTCGTAATAAATGATGGATGAGAGAGCAGCTCAGTGAGCTATGGTTATGGTGGGTGAAGGTGCATATATATGTAATAAATGATGGATGAGAGAGCAGCTCAGTGAGCTATGGCTATGGTGGGTGAAGGTGCATAGACATTATGTGTGAGTGTGTGTGAGAGGTTGAGAAAAAAAGTGAAAGTACACGTGAATTGGGAAATGTGCTTCCTTGATTGATTCACAAGTGAAAGTACATGTTCCCCTTGTCTTTGGCTAAATCAAAGGGAGTCAGATCCTAGAAAAGGGGAATCAGATCTACCTAAAAGATGAATGACATCACAGCTTAGCTAAGTGGAGAGTCTAGAGTTAAGAGAAGGTTCCCACATGTATACGCTTACTCATAAGAGTAGAGCTATACGAGGCTTTATTTAAGAAGGGTTCACACACAGTAGACTACGAATATCTAACAAACTCCCCTCGGACTCGGTAGGGTGTTATGTGAGTAGCCTTCATAGTCATAGCGATTTGGGTCCACAACTGTACATGTGATACAAAAAATCACAATGCGCCAATACCTATACTTTCATGTCAGGCCTGATAGGAGCTTGACCACACATGAAATCCCTCAGCTCCCAGAACTAGCCCCTCCTCATTCTATACAGAGTAGTTTGACATCTTAATGGAAACACACACAGGCTAACAAAGAAATACACATTTTGGGTGGACTACCAGGGCAGAGGACCCATCGTTGACCTGAATAGAAAAACATAGATGAAGGGGAAATTACAAGGCATACTCATCCTCATTATCATGGTTGAGTCCTTTGATTGTAGCAACTAAAGCATTTTGTGTTGCGGGTGTGGAAGCTTCTTGAACGTCTTCAGGATCTTCATATTGCTTTGCAACCAGGTTGGCATGGCCCTTTTCTTGCTGCTGTGCCCTCTTCTTAAAACATTTGTCGTCCGTGTGACCAAGCTTTTTGCAAAATGTGCATTTTATGGCCTTGCCTTTGATCTTGCTATTTAGAAGAGCGGTTTTAGAGAGGTAAGATTTCTGTAAATCAAGCACAACCACTTCTTCCTGAAGTCTCTTGTCTTCGTCGATGAGGATAGCTTCCATACTTTCGTATGGCATTTCGCGCAAGAAAGCTGTGCTGTTCTCCAGCTTGGAAGAAACCAAGAAGTACAAGGAAACGCTTTCTTCACTTCGAGTGTCCTCATCCTCATCGAGATGTGCATTTAATGCACCAAGTTGTTGCAAGAGAGAGCCGATTGCATAAATTGAATACAATACTGTGAAGAGGATATATTCACCAAATCTACCATGTATTTGATTGTTCATTCAGATCTGGCCTGAGATCCGGACTCATAGTCATTGTATCTTGAGCTACAATTCATGACCAATAGGTTGTACTGCTGTTGCAAGGCTTTGTGCGACAGTGAACTGCACATTGGGGTTGTGCCAGGCACGCCCTTTGCTGCTCATTGCTGCTGACTGTCTGCATTTAGCAAATCTGACACTGAATGCTTGAGACTAACTCTAGCCCATCCTTAATTTAGATGCGTAACTGCTGGTTGCCCAATCTAGGGGTGTGGGGCAGCACTTATCCCAATAAAAGTATGTCACAAATCTCCATAAGGGTATCTCTGATTGGCTCCACACTTGGGTGCTGTGTGGCTTCTTGGGCATTCCAATCCGGCCCTGAGAGTTGCCCCTAGCCTTCTTATGCTGAATCCGTATCCATGTGGCACTCCATTACCTGGTGCACATGACAATCCATGCACTTACATATATATGGTGGTAGGTGGGTAGGTAGGGTGGTGGGCATGCATGTACACATTTTTGCATGTGCACATATGGATGGATGGTTGCATGCATGCATGCGTGCTTTCAGAAAGGCAGGCCAAAAGCTCAGAAATCATTTTTTGTGTGCTTAAGTATTGTTAAAATATTCCAGCATTTTGACGTTTTTTTTTTGGGGTGCTGAAAAAAATGCAGGGTCTGAAACCACTTCATTGATGCCCAAGTTTTTGATGGTAAAGCAGTCCGTCGACACATGCGTGATGTTTGTGTAAACATGCTTGTTGACAGTCAGTGGCAAACTTCTAGTACATTTTTTTGTGACATATTTGTGACAATGATTCTATATACAAAATTATAAAGGTGTCTTTCTGCAATGTTATAAGTGCTAGGTCTATTGTGTGTGTTGCAAAGTAGGATGGACCTGAGGCATTGTGATACACTCCTCATGTTGTTTCCAAGCTTCCACAAGGAGTTGTGTCCATCAATATCAATGCAAATTTGTGCATCGCTTGTGGTACGAGCGAATTTGAGACCTGGCTTACGTTAGATTGCATTTTTGAACATACTACAAGAATGCCTAATTTTTTTCTGTTCATATGCTGTGTGAAAAAAGCGTACGGTGATCAAAACACGGCTACTAGATCTTCATAGGTCTCAAATATGAGTATTGCCTATGAAATGATTTGATGCCACCTATCTAAGTAAATGTTATTCGATCTCATGCTGATTTTACTTGTAGAGCACATCCTAAGGACAAATGGCAAACACAACAGTTTTCTTCGTGAAAGTTTAAACCTCTGATGAATGTCTTCATTTATGTGCTCTAACAAAGATCATCTTCGGATGATTGGTCAGCAATGGGACTTGGTTAAGACTAATGATAAGATTTTTATATCACTCTCCTGAATGGAAATATAACCCTTGTGGAGTTGGCGAAAGTGGCAGCTGCAGTTCATAGGGTTGGATGTCTCAAAAAGCTTCGTCCTTTGACACCATTGTGGAATGTGTCTCTTTGAATACAGAGCTTGTTCATGAAGTACTTTTTCCTTGTTTTGCCAAAAATATCATACTTGATAGGGTTGGTTGCCTTGCATTATTGTGCAAGCATCCTCTTGTAAATAAAGTCAAATCACAGCAATGCAAGGATTTAAAAAAAAAGAAGATTGTAAAAATTGTATTAAAAGTAGGACAGTAATTTCAAAAAACTTTTGTCAAGAAACTTAACTTTAAACATGAGACATGACGTAGAAAACCATGAACCCTTCTTAACTAAACATTGGCTTGCATTTCCACTAACTCTAGAATGTAGTGGATCAGTCCATGGCTGGAAAGTGGGTATTGGAGAAGACGGGAGATGGAGAAAACCCCAACGGTGAGCGAGCCATGCACCCTTGTTCGTTAAGGTCGATTGAGGTTTCCATTGGGGGGGAGGTTATAAGGCGCTCCCCCTCTTGCTGCATCAGTTGGCCGAGGTTTCCATTGGGAGAGGCTCTAAGGCGCTCCCCCTCTTGCGGCATCAGTTGACCTCGCTAATCGAGCGCAAGGGTCGAAGGCCTCTCCATAACCAAGTATAGTCGGCCTCGCTAATCTGGTGCAAGGTTGAAGACCTATCCATGATAGGGGATGCCGTCTTTGTTTGCTCACGGAGGGCATGTGCCCCCTTGTTTCGCCACCGCCCTACAAACGCATCTTCGGGTCTCATTGGAGCATGGTAGGCATGGCACTCTATTGGCCATGCAGGGCCAAGAAACGTCTGGAAATACTTCTGTTGAATACCCTGTTTTCGGGTGTTTGGGACAGCCTTGCTGGTACCAAGTCAGAGCTGGTTGGTTCCATGCAGATCCCAACCTCTTCAAGCTGCCTATAGTCGGATCAGAATTGGAGGGTATCTTTCAAAGAGAGTTTGACAACTCCTCTCCAGCACATGTTTAAACCAAGGTTGTAAAGGAAGCCCAAAGAATTTGAAACAAGTTAAAGCCAAGATTGATCAGTACAGATCCAAAAGAAGGAAAGAAAAATTAAACTTGCTGATAGAATTGAATGAGGGGGACATAAAGATGCAACACCTCTTTAGCCAAACCAAATATAAACTCGGGTAAGGGAAGAAACAATTGAAAATATGCATGTTGAGTTATTTCTCAAGAAGTGGTGTTGGTAAAGGAGATACACCTACAAAAGAAATCCCCCCCCCCCCCCCCCCCCAAAAAAAAATGTCTTATCTCCTCTGGCTGATACTTCATAAGCCCCTTTGGACCAATGAGAGGTCTTTAAAAAAGGCATAGATGGTTTGTGTCCTTTGTGCAAGTCTGATGTGGAATCTATCCCCCACCTTTTCATAACATACCCAAGTATCAGTGCATCCTACAAGCTTACAATGGAAGGAAATCCTTCTAGGAGAGGCTAAAGGCTACTCAACAGGGCTTTGGAATTCATCCAGAGCTGCAATCTTGTGGGGTATTTGGATAAATAGGAATGTGTGTTTTTTTAGCACAAGCAGAGTGATCCAGTGCTTGGACTAGAGATGCTTTTCAATGTAGCCCTCAAAGCCACAAGAGCCAAGCTGTTTTGCAGATATTGCTGAAATTGAAGTCGATCAAATGGGCAAGATGGACATTGATGCAAGCCTATCTATTGAGAAAGTTGATGCTGAGAAGCTAATTGTGGAAGATAAACAAAGAGCAATGCAAGACTTCAAAATTGTCCGAGTGTTTTTTCTCACACAATATTCAATTCAATTCAAGTACCTCTTGTAATCATCTGCATTGTATGTATACATACACACATGCATATATACACACACGCATACACACATGCATATATACACACACATGCGTGTGTGTGTGCACACACACACTTGTTATTTTCTCAAAATAATAGAGAAATTTTTTAATTTACTACCTCTCCTGATGGCTTATGACTAAAAACAACAATTCTTAATGCTTTCATATTGGGGCTTTGGTCTATTGAGTGTGAAAATACTTTATGGTGTAAACTGGTCTTTTTTGGAGTTATCTTTTTGCTCTTCTCTTTCTGGCGTAACATGATACCCGCCTTTGTTTTCTCTTTAACAACCCTATAATTGTGGGGATTGGGGTTGGCTCATAATCAATGATCGTAATGAAGCTCAGTGGTTTAGATCTGGGTTGATTTTCGACGGTGGCGGTGGAAATGAATGGCACCTACTACTGCTCTACTATGTGGGATGAACCTCTCAACCACCTCAACTCCTAGTGAGTGATAAACCTCACTCACTTAGTTTGTGTGTTTCTTGCCTGCCATGTGAAGGGAGACCTTCAAACCACGTTTTTTTCCAATTCTTTGGCTAAAGTTACTTTCTGCAATAAGAACTGAATGAATGATTTCATTAAAATCCCATTCTCATGAAATACAATCTGCCCTTCTTTAGGAATACTTAATCTGAAATGATTGATGGACTTGTTATGGTATTGCCTTCTGCTAAACAAATGCTGGAATCTTCTTTTTATATACCTGGCTACTATATGCCTTGGTGGATGTAGGTACTGATGTTCTTGAATACAGAGTTCGTCCATTTGCTATATAGCCTTGGACATATTGATGCTTTGAGTATATTATGCCTTATTCTGCTATATGCAAATTTTAGATTGCACTCATCTTTTATTGACATATCATGCATAGATTATTTCTAGAGTCCACTATTGGAAGGGGAATTTATTGATTTCTACAGATGATGCATTTAATCAAACAAAAGTACACTGTAGCCTTTACTATTTGATAAGCTTTCAATAGCCGTAGCTACATATGATATATTATTCCATTAAGGTATGAGGTATATTTGATACTCAGATATGCATTGATTTGACTATTACATTGGGCATCCTTGGATGTGGTTAGCATGCACTGGCTTAGTCCTGACTACCATTGAGGTTACATTAGGACCTAGATATAGAGTTTGCCCTTATGAGATGATTAACCTGGGACATATTCAGGTGTCTTGTACTGTAAGCTTTGCAATGGTTTTTTATATCTATCCTAGGCTCATATATGTCTGGGTTTATGATGTCTCTCATGCGTCTCCACATGTGACCTACCCTCATGAAGGATTCACTTGACCTTCTGTGTTAGTTTATGAACACTCTAATTTGTTAACCTTTTGGAAGCAGTAAATAATGCTTGACAATGCATTCTGCTTCATATGTCTCATTCTAAAACATAATATAAAAATATTACTCTGGAGAATTATTTTCTGAGTGGCATCTAATTACTTTTGGGGGTTTGAAGTGAATTGGTTTGGAAGGCTCCAGGAGTTCTTCTACTAATCTTTTGGAACATTCTCTGACATTCTCTAGCATCACTTGAATCTGATCTAATAGCCTTACTGTTGTGGATCCTTGGTCTACTGAGATAGGGATGGGGACAGTTCCTCCATATTTCTCTACTACTATATCTGATGTTTTTTTTCTACCTCAAAATCTTAATCTAATTTTAGGTCTAGCTCCCCACTATATCTGATGTTTTTTTTTAAATTATACAATGATCTTAATGTTGATACATATTTGCTTTTGGCTGAAAATACTGCTTGTTCAATGAGCTTTAATTGCTTAAAGATTTTTTTGGGGGTATCTGGTATACCTTACAACCAATATTTCTAAACTCACATGCTTTTTGCTTCTGCTGTGGGCTGGTAATACTGTTTGCTTCTTATGGCATACAATTACTGTTCTGGGACATGGAGATACTTGGCAGAGTATTCACATGCTCATACTTTGCTGGGCACATGATTTTGCCTAATATCAAGCTCACTAATTGGTCTGGGTAATGGCAATCTCTAGTATGAGGCAATATTGCAACTAACATCACATAGTACAAGGGTACTCTAACTTTGGATTCGCTGCTTGTCTTAGCATGCTTATCTGCATGTGGTTTCTTCTTTTAAGAGACTGAGAGTACTACACTCACCAACCTCCACATAATGATGATTGCTCTTTTTACTGGTACATCTCAGGCTCTGCATTTCATTTTGGTATATGCAGGCTTTCTGTATGGCATAAAGCCTGGAGGTTTTTTAACTAGTCATTGTTTCTGATATTTTCCTGAATTTCTTTGCTCACACAGATAGGCCATATGAGGTTTTATAATGAGTACCCTTCATATATCTTAGAGTGGTACAATATTTCTCTTTGGGTTGGTATAATTGGAAAATTCTTATGCCAACTAATTTCCTATTCTGTTTTTTGCTCTTCCTTGCTCATACAGGTTGAGTTTTTTAGAGATTGCAATATCTCTTTATAATGATTACACTAGCTTGTGTGTTGGAATTGGTGCTCTTCAACCAATAGATGTTGAGTTGATTCTGTTTCTCTTTGGACAAGTCAGGTATTATGTATAAATAAGTTAGAGGTATGTTTTCCTACCTTTACTTGGCATCTCATGATGGCCTGTACTTTGATAGAGATTTGTCTAGACCTCTTGGAGCTCTCTCTTAGTTTCCTTTTGATTCAGTTACTCTTAATACTCCTGTACATGTATGGAAAATATGTTGGCTAATTTTTGGCATGTTACAGATGGACAGCTTTCACCTCTATATTGTTTTGGTTCTGGCATCCCTTAAATTCTATACAAGTTTGCTGGATGCTAGTTCCTATTTACACCCTTGGTAGATATTCCTAACAATAGTATCATAGCTTACCTACTAGTACTGAGTAGATGGGCATGCAAACTCTTTATTCCTCAGCCGTATACAATTCTCGCTATCATTGTGCTTTTAGCCGATAGTCTTAAAGATTGAATTATATATTCTAATTGCGGTTGGAGCTTGGCTCACAACTGTGGTGCCCTTAGGTTAGCTGGTTTTAGGAAGTCTAGCTTCAATAGTACCTTTCGTTTGACTAATACTCTGTTTTATGTCTCATAGATTTTACCCCTTTGACCATTCACCGTCAAAGGCTTGCTAGCATGTTTTGGAATGCATCAAGACCGAAGAAGCACATGATATTATCATGTCGGCTTTTGGAACTAGTACCAAAAGTCTCTAAAGTCTATCCCTTTCTACCACCTAGGCAGATTGAGGTAGAGTCTACTGGTGTTGCATATCGCTTATGGACACTCACTAACAAAGGTTTTCTGGCCCCTATCAAAGCTGAAACTTGGATGTTTTTGGCTAATCTACCTGCATCCACTCTGGAGGACTGCAAAAATCAAGCTCTTAAGGGTAAGCAATTTTTGGATCGGGGAGAACTCATAAAATCTCCCTTCTCCATGCACTTCCTGGATCCCTCAAGTGCTCCTCTCCGATGGGGATCTATGGGAGGACAAGGGACCTATGATCTATGGGAGGACAAGGGACCTATGAACTTCACAAAAAAAGGTGTAGATTACTACTCAGAGACTGTCTGGAATGTACACAGGCCCTATCTCAAGTGTGCCTGTAAATTTTTGGATCCACAAGCCCCTTGTGAATCCAGTATCATATGGTTTGATCATGCAATTTGGTTCGTACTCAACCATCTAGAAGACTTATTTCTTGAGTGACAAAGATGTTGTTTTTCACCTATCTCTTCTCTATTCTTGGCTTGGAGGGCAGGCAAAGAATCTTGTGATTGCACAGATTGCCTTCATTCGCTTCCGTGATGCAATGCTGGAGATTCTTAAGGAATTGCACAGTTCAAAACCTGGCAACTTACTTACTAACTATGGCCAGTTTAAAGGGGTCAGTTTGATCCATGGGTTACTTTCCCCATTCATTGACACTAATTCCTCCTCTACTTCCCCTCCCAAAAAGATTTTTGCTATTTCTAGTAGCACCCCTAGTGCTTTTACTTCTTTCTTATCTCCTGCTATCACTAATAGCTCTTCTAGAGGAAAATCTAAATCATATACTTTTAAAGGAAGGGGACGTGGATTCCCTGTCCGTAATCTTCAAGATCTGTAATCCTCTATTTTATATTTGTTTATTTCAGGTCCGTAAAAGGGACCCACTGGAAGATGGACTCTCTGTACTCCTGAAGATAATCCAACTGATTCATGTTTTGTGCATTGCCTTTTTGCTAATAAACTCCTTAAATTTGTCTCTCCAATGAAGATTTTTTCATGTGCCTTTGATATGATTCTAGGGAACCATGATTGCTTGGAGAGGATTTCTGCTATTTCTAGTAGCACCCCTAGTGCTTTTACTTCTTTCTTATCTCCTGCTATCACTAATAGCTCTTCTAGAGGAAAATCTAAATCATATACTTTTAAAGGAAGGGGACGTGGATTCCCTATCCGTAATCTTCAAGATCTGTAATCCTCTATTTTATATTTGTTTATTTCAGGTCCATAAGGGACCCACTGGAAGATGGACTCTCTGTACTCTTGAAGATAATCCAACTGATTCATGTTTTGTGCATTGCCTTTTTGCTAATAAACTCCTTGAATTTGTCTCTCCAATGAAGATTTTTTCATGTGCCTTTGATATGATTCTAGGGGACCATGACTGCTTGGAGAGGATTAGAATTGGTTGGAAATACACTACTCCGCTTAAGCGTTTATTTTGCATAACGGACTTCCTTCTATGGGTAAAGTCCCTCCTTGTTTTTGTAAAGAATTTTCAAAATTTACTACTCCTTTTAAGGATTTTGGTATGCATGTATGTACTACAGACTTGAACCTTGTTGAAAATATTGATTTTAGGAAATTGTTAAAACAAGGGCTCAATCATATACCTTCTGAGCCTTTGAACCCACATTTGGCCATTGCTGCCCTACTGGACTTGCCCTACTGGACTGTGCGGCTAACATTGCCGACAAGCTCCAACCGGAGCCAGAGATTCAACTTGCAATCTCATCTTCTATTCTTGGTATTTTCATGGGCTTCATTGATAAAATCCCTAAAAAATGGTTATCTAATGATAAATCATGGATAACTTCAAGTATTTAGAAGATTTTTACTTGATTGTTGACAAGTTTATGATAATTGGGCTGGATAAAGCCCCAAATAATGTTTCTTTTATCTGTAAATAGTTTTCCTTTTTAGCGGCTAAAAAAAGACTAGAGGGAGTAGAGTTTTATACTCTCTCCCAAAATCCTTATGATACTTCTATACTCCTCCAGGAGAAATTGACAGAGAAGGGTTTTAGTTATCCTAACTCCAAGCTGCCTGTACTCTTTCCTACTTTCAAAATACATAAAAATAAATTTAGATGGATTTCAAATGCATCTTCTTGTGTATTCACTAACATCACTGCCACTATCACTCAGATACTAAATCTCATCATGCTAGATTTCCATAACCTGATTTGTGCACAGAAACAAAAGGATCTGTTTACTTTCCTTGGGATCAACACACCAATACCTTCTGGGTGGTTCAAAACTTAACTGAGGTATTGCTTAATTTGCCAAACTATCTATTCAATATACACGGCATATATCACTCAATGCTATGAAAATATACCACTAACTGGTGATTCAGGATTGGTTAATATTTTAAATAGAGTATGTGATTTAGTGTTTGAAAGAAGAAAAAACCTTGGTTTTTCAAAAATCACTGTCTAGAAATGCAAAATGGGTGAAAAAATCTATTTTATCTTTTCCTCAATCTATGGATAATTATGAGTTTCAAGATGTCTTGTGCCTGGTTGTTTAACTATAACATTGTTCATCTAGGAGACCAAGCTTTCAGACAAATGAAAGGTATCCCCATGGGATTCTCCTGCTCTCCAGTAATGCGCAATTTATATTTTGCCTTTTTTGAGTATAACTTTTTTGTTAAGCATGCTTCTATGCAACATAAGCATATACTGGAAAAGCTTAAGCATCCTTTTAGATATATGGATGATATTTTGGGAGTAAACTGTGTTGAATTTGACCATCTTTTGAAAGATATTTACCCCTTGGATATGTAGCTTTGAATGATTGGCCAGGGCTCAGATTCAGCTCGGCAACTCTCATTTCTCTCTTGAGGCTGTAGGCCCATACTCTTGGGGCCTATTGCCTCAGCTAGAGTATGGTGCCTGGGTAAGGGTGGGCACACACACACACACACACTTGTTATTTTCTCAAAATGATAGAGAAATTTTTTAATTTACTACCTCTCCTGATGGCTTATGACTAAAAACAATAATTTTTAATGCTTTCATATTGGGGCTTTGGTCTATTGAGTGTGAAAATACTTAATGGTGTAAACTCGTCTTTTTTGGAGTTATCTTTCTGCTCCTCTCTGGCGTAACATGATACCCACCTTTGTTTTCTCTGTAACAACCCTATAACTGTGGGGATTGGGTTTGGCTCTCATAGCTAATCAATGATGGTCATGAAGCTCAATGGTTTAGATCTGGGTTGATTTTCGACGGTGGTGGTGGAAATGAATGACACCTACTGCTGCACCTATAAGCCTTGAAAGCTCAATTCTTATAAGATGGCAATGGAGTTTATAGTGGCCTTCCCTGAGATTAATATTTACATATGTAATGAAAGCCTTAAAAAGCTCAATTCTTATAAGACGACAATGGAGTTTATAAATTGCACTTACCTTGAGATTAATGCCAAATGGAGAATTGATAAACTTCACGTACATAATTTCTTCGGACTAGAATCAATGCTAATGGAATTTTAAAACTTTGTTTGGCCTTGTGTGAAATCTAGCCATTTGTATATAAGTCAATTTTGACATTATATACAAATGGCCTTGTGTGAAATCTAGCCATTTGTATATAAGTCAATTTTGATATTAAGAAATACAAATTCATTCCCTTTCAATATAATACTCATGAGCACCCCCTTGTTACTCTCCCTTGCCAGCTCTCACCCCCTCTGTCTCAACCCCTCGTTACTCTCCCTTGCTAGCCAACCCCCTCTCCACCCTCTGTCACACTCCCTTGCTAGCCAACCCCCTCTCCACCAACACCCTCACCACCCTCTCTCACACCCCCTTTCCAGCCAACCCTTTCACTACCCTCTATGCCACTCCCTTGCCAACCAAACCCCTCACCCTCTCCTTGACCCATACTCCATTAACCCCTTTCATTCCCTCGCTATCTCCCCAACCACCTCACTCATCCTCTCATTAACCTACACACTCCCACCCTTCTCTATCACTCCCAAGTCTTACCAAACACTGAGCAACATTTTCCAAACGAAGTAAAAATTAAAGCAAAACTTGGCAACAAACCCCAAAAATTTGGAATTAACTTGACAAACTTTTGAAACAAATCACGTCAATCACTAGATTTGCACATCATCAAAACACAATATTCACATGTTAACCATAGAAATTTGAAATACTACACCAACTACATTTTTGCAACTGCACGGAATATGACCCACTCTCAATGGGCTCCAAAAAATGTAGAGCTCAATAATATCTGCATTAAATAAGACCGAAACAAAATCGCCAATCATGGCTTGCAAGCAAACACGAAAACCATGGCTTACTTAGTCATTAAAGTGAATGCTATGGCCTACTTAGAATTGCTAACAACTTGAAAAGTATATTTTCCTCTAGTTCTGATTCTCTCTCTCTCTTCCTCCCTCCCTCCATGCCAAAATGTGCAAGTATTTTGATCTTGCCCTTTAAGTATTTAAGCCTCTAAATTAATATTGGGTCTATTGATAAGATATGATGCAGAGTGGTATACATTTAGTCTGCAAGATAGAGAAGTTGTTCTAGATCTAAAGAGAGTTGTGGCACAACACGTAAGAAGGAGAAATACACAATTCAATACATGGGAAGATTGTTGTGAGCTGCAAGGTGTCACCTACAATAAGGCATCTGGCAGGCCCCCACGGCTCTCCGGCTTCCTATGTGTCCAAACAAAGAAGACTATACTGATGTATGCAACCCCTTATCTTCTTACCTTGCTAGTATATAAGCCCAAAAATGATCAAATCTAAGAAAATGTTGCAAGTTTGCATTCGACATAGAGAACCAATCAACAGTGGTAACACCACATCTATCTGAAAGCCCCCCTCTCATAGTAACCCTAGGGAGAGTGATGTATGACAACAATCTGCTGCCATATCTCTAGATCTTATATACGGAAGTACTGATCCACCCAACCAATATACGGAACAAATATATCAATATTTTATTGTATTTGTAAATTGCACTTCGCCCCAAAACCCACGGGGAGGAAAATTGAACTTAACACGTGAAAAATATCAAATGTATTTCTTCGATAAAGTCAAAGGCCATGTGGAAAGAAGGGTAATGAATTAATTGGAGGTGAACTGCCAATACATAACTATTGTAGAGAGCCTCCTACACATAGCTCCAACTGCTATAAATGCTTGAATTGGATTAGTAATGGCTTTGCAATATGGTGTGTATAGCTCTTTCCCTGATTAGTGCTCAGCTTGCACCTTTTTGTAGATCTTGCAGCATGCTGTTCTCTTTTATTACAAATATAGTGCAGCGGGTGGATGTAGTTGGAAGAGAGAGTTTTTCCCTTATAGAAAGCCACCAGCCAACATCTCTCTTCTTGGGGAAAGGTTTTTCATCAACCAAAAGCTGGTAGTGTAAATGGGCTTGTAGCAACAAGGCGTGAGCTACATGCATGCTTCGACAGCGCCGCCCTTTTACTATAAGGGCTACTACAAGCGATGTTGTGCTAGTTGTGTCGAAAGTTTCTCTCTCTCAGATCTTTCTATCCAAGGCTATGGCGAACACAAACGAGGTGGAGATTGAGGAAGGGGAGATTCCGAGAGCCCCAAAGCACTGGCTGGAGTGCTCTTGGAACTTCTAGTACGACAACTACAACACCAAATCCAAGAAGAAGACATGGGACAGCTCCCTCTGCCTTGTCTACACCTTCTCCACTGTCAGGGACTTTTGGTCCTAGTGCACTCTAAGAGAGAGGGTTTATACAAAAAAAATTATAGCGTGAGAGGCCACACCGACGCGGCCTCCTAAGGCTATAAATTTTTTTGTATACCACTAAAAACAATTATGGCACCAAATCGAACACACTCTCCATCCTCAGAATAAAAGCGGCATATTACGGCTATATATAGCAAGGGGGTGCACTTCCCTGCCTCTATCTCGTTGGGGAAAAAGGCCTTCAGAAGCAAGCAAGGCATGGACAACAGCCATCGTTGTGCATAGGCAACATGCAAGGGGAGTGTGTATACAATATATATATATATATATATTTAAGAAATATGGCCTGAGGAGGCCGCGTCGATGTGCGGCCTCCTTAGGCCATATTTAAAAAAAATTTGTATTCACACTAAAGATCCAAGTGCTACACCAACAATGTGCGTGAAACCTTTAAAAAAATATTTCCTAAGGAGGCCATGCCGGCACGGCCTCCTTAGCCCTTTTTAAAAAAAATAATTTTTTTGTATACACACTTAAGATCCAAGTGCTACACCAACCATGTGCTTGAGTTTCACCAGGCAAATGCTACACCAAAGGCGACCCAATATTAATTTAGAGGCTTAAAATACTTGTAGGGCAAGATCAAAATACTTGCACATTTTGGCATGGAGGGAGGGAGGAAGAGAGAGAGAGAGAGAATCCGAACTAGAGGAAAATACACTTTTCAAGTTGTTAGCAATTCGGTCTTATGCTAAGTAGGCCATAGCATTCACTTTAATGACTAAGTAAGCCATGGTTTTCGTGTTTGCTTGCAAGCCATGATTGGCGATTTTGTTTCGGTCTTATTTAATGCAGATATTATTGAGCTCTATATTTTTTGGAACCCATTGAGAGTGGGTCATATTTCGTGCAATTGCAAAAATGTAGTTCGTGTAGTATTTTAAATTTCTATGGTTAACATGTGAATATTGTGTTTTGATGATGTGCAAATCTAGTGATTGACGTGATTTGTTTCAAAAGTTTGTCAAGTTAATTCCAAATTTTTGGGGTTTGTTGCCAAGTTTTGCTTTAATTTTTACTTCGTTTGGAAAATGTTGCTCAGTGTTTGGTAAGACTTAGGAGTGATAGAGAAGGGTGGGAGTGTGTAGGTTAATGAGAGGATGAGTGAGGTGGTTGGGGAGATAGCGAGGGAATTAAAGGGGTTAATGGAGTATGGGTCAAGGAGAGGGTGAGGGGTTTGGTTGGCAAGGGAGTGGCATAGAGGGTAGTGAAAGGGTTGGCTGGAAAGGGGGTGTGAGAGAGGGTGGTGAGGGTGTTGGTGGAGAGGGGGTTGGCTAGCAAGGGAGTGTGACAGAGGGTGGAGAGGGGGTTGGCTAGCAAGGGAGAGTAACGAGGGGTTGAGACAGAGGGGGTGAGAGCTGGCAAGGGAGAGTAACAAGAGGGTGCTCATGAGTATTATATTGAAAGGGAATGAATGTGTATTTCTTAATATCAAAATTGACTTATATACAAATGGCTAGATTTCACACAAGGCCAAACAAAGCTTTAAAATTCCATTAGCATTGATTCTAGTCCTAAGAAACTATGTACATGAAGTTTATCAATTCTCCATTTGGCATTAATCTCAAGGTAAGTGCAATTTATAAACTCCATTGTCGTCTTATAAGAATTGAGCTTTTAAGGCTTTCATTACATATGCAAATATTAATCTCAGGAAAGGCCACTATAAACTCCATTGCCATCTTATAAGAATTGAGCTTTCAAGGCTTATAGGTAAGATGGCAAAGAGCCTTACAAACAATAGGGAGTAGATGGATGAAACCATGTTTCACATACAAATTGATTCTCTCTCTCTCTCTCTCTCTCTCTCTCTCTCTCTCTCTCTCACACACACACACACACACACACACACCTCTGTAATCATATGGTCCAAATCTTCTTTACTAATCACATGGTTACAATTGCATGAAAATGAGCTTATAATTCATTAAATTAGGATTTTAGGGTGTGAGTTATACACTACATAGGGTGTCTCTATTTCCTCCTCTTTGTATCTATTAGTGTGGATTATCTGAGGTGGCATTGTATGTTTTTATGCAGTGTACAAGTATATACAAAGAGCAACTAGGGTAGTGCATATACAGCCACCTTGCTTGAGATTTTATTGATGTTGGTGTAGTGGGTTACCAAGGTGGAACTTTACTTTGCATGACATAGTAAGGCAAATGATCATGTCATTAAGAATTGCCCTAAGCTAAAGGCTAAAGAGTCAAAGAAGAAAAGAGTCAAATGTAGCCACAATAGCGGATGCTTCTACAAATGCAGATTCTGCAAATGTTGTGCAGGATATAGAATGGGCGTTTAGCGTGTATTGCCAGTATGACCCATCTGTACATGATGCATGTTTGGCAGTTTCTGTTGACTCTCATGTTTGGTATTTTGACAGTGGTGCTACAAAGCACATTACCTCGCATCGTGATATGTTCACTTCTCTTGAGGCTGTCCCTAATGTTCACTTCTCTTGAGGCTGTCCCTAATGGAAATAGTGTCACATGTGCCAATAATGCTTCTTACCCAGTGAAGGGCATTGGTAAAATTATGCTTACTGCTACAAATGGCAGCGCTTTCACACTTTCAGATGCTTTGTATGTGCCAGGGATAAAGAAGAATCTATTGTCTGTCTCTGCGCTTGCTAGACTTGGACTTGTAGTCAAATTTATGGATGACAGATGTATTGTTCATGATTTGACTTCTGGTGATACGATTATTGTATCTGGCACCTTGTTTCGTGGGCTATATAGGCTCAATTCTTATGACAAGTGTGTGGAAGATTCAGCAAATGCAGTTTCTGATGAAAAGGCAATTTCAGATGCAAAACTATGGCATGCTTGTTTTGGTCATCTGAACTTTGCTAGTTTGCTGCGTTTGCAGAAATTTGATATGGTTGCTTCATTGCCCCCTATTGAGGCACCATTAAAACATGTTTGTGAAGGCTGTATTTTGGGCAAAATTCAGTGTTCTGTGTTTCCAAAGGATGGTTCTGTGCGGGCCACTTGCAAATTGCAACTTGTACATAGTGATGTATGTGGGCCTATGCAAACTCCGTCATTTGGTAAACACTTGTACTTCGTGACTTTCATTGATGATTACTCAAGGCATGCATGGGTATATCCACTAAAGGCAAAGTCCGAAGTGTTTTTGTGCTTCAAACAGTTTTTGCTTATGGTTGAAAATGTATCCAATTGTAATGTGGGCACCCTCCGTTCTGATCGAGGGGGGGAGTACATGTCTAAAGAGTTTGATGCATTTCTGGCTAGTTGTGGGATAAAACACCAATGTACAGTGCCGTATATCCCTCAGCAAAATGGTGTTGCTGAGAGAAAAAACAGGTCACTTATGGAGATGGCACGATGTATGGTCAAGAGCCAAGCTTTGCCACATGCGTTTTGGCTTGAGGCTGTCATGTGTGCTGCATATGTACTCAACAGGTGTCCCACTAAGGCCTTGCAGTCTATTACTCCATATGAAGCTTGGCATGGCAGGAAACCTTCTATTGGTCACTTGCGTGTCTTTGGTTGCTTGGCCTATGCTTTAGTGCCTGTGCAACAACGCAGAAAATTGGATGATAAGGCTGTCAAATGCATTTTTGTTGGTTACAATGCTGAAAGCAAGGGTTACAGATTGTATCATCCGCAGTCAAAGCGTATCTTGATTAGTCGAGATGTTGTTTTTGTGGAAGATGCTGTGCAGTCCTTGTTATCATGTACCAAAGAGACAGGTGTGAGCTCACGGGATGTATTTGATACGTTGTTGCCTCTCTTTACAGGTGGGAATTCAAATGTAAGTCCTAATGAGGCAAATATTCAGCCCATGCAGATTTCAAACGACATCATAGAACAGCCTATTTCTGATGCAGATTTACAGGATGTAATTCATGAGGATAGGGCTGAAAATGAGCAGGCTAGAGGTATGCCTAAATGGTTGGTGCAAACCTTGCGTGATAGTAAGATTGATGCACCTATGACTAGTCGTACTCGTTCAGGTTTTCAGCATGCCTCTTATACATCAGATTGTTATGCTTTGGCTGTGTCTAGTATGTGTGAAGAGGAAGAACCTCTTTCATTTGATGAGGCACAAAATTCAAAAAATTGGTTGGTTGCAATGCAAAGTGAATATGATGCTATAATGAAGAATGGTACATGGTCTTTGTGTGATTTGCCTATTGGTAAAAAGGCCATTGGATGTAAGTGGGTTTTTAAATTTAAACGCAAGCCAGATGGCAGTGTTGATCGCTATAAGGCTAGACTTGTTGCAAAGGGTTATGCTCAAGAAAAGGGCATTGATTTTGATGAGACCTTTGCTCCCACTTGCCGTATGACTACCATTCGTAGCATTTGTGCATTGGCAGCTCATAATGGTTGGAATGTACATTAGTTGGACATAAAGACTGCGTTCTTGAATGGAGATTTGCATGAGGAGGTGTATGTATCGCAGCCTCGTGGTTTTGTTCAAAGAGGGCAGGAAAACAAAGTGTGCAAGTTGAAAAAGGCTTTATATGGTTTAAAGCAAGCTCCACGAGCTTGGTATGAAAAGATACATGCATATTTGACTGCACATGGTTTTCAGAATAGTCCAACAGAAAGCACTTTGTATGTTAAACATGTGGATGATGTACATCTAATCATTGCTCTCTATGTCGATGACATGCTGCTCACAGGACCAAATGAGAATCATATTGCTGATTTTAAGGCTGATTTGAATGCCTCTTTTGAGATGTCAGATTTGGGGCATTTGCATCATTATTTGGGGATACAATTTAAGCAGTGTGATGGAGGTATTGCTTTGTGTCAGACAAAGTATATTGAGACATTGTTGCGGAGATTTGGCCTTGAAGACTGCAAGCCTATTGCTACTCCAATGGAGACAGGTTTGAAGTTGAGTCTTCATGATGCTGGAGATCACTTTGATGTCACACTCTATCAGACAGCTGTTGGTTGCCTCATTTATGTATGCATTACAAGGCCGGCCATTCAGTTTGCAGTCTCACAGGTGAGCAGGTTTATGCATAGCCCAGGGTCTCAGCATTAGAAGGCAGTTAAACGCATCTTTCGCTACTTAAGTGGCACCATACATCTTGGGTTATTTTATCCCAAGGGGGGATCGTTGTCGCCAGATTTACATGCTTTTTCGGACTCAGATTGGGCTAGTTGCTATGACACAAGAGTGTCCACAACAAGTGGTTTTTGTTTCATGCTCGGTAGCTCATGCATATCTTGGTTGAACAAGAAGCAACCTACTGTGGCCACTTCTAGTTGTGAAGTTGAGTACAGGGCAGCTTTCACAGCTACGGTTGAGTGTGTGTGGCTCAGACGGCTTATCACTTGGGTGTTGGACAGGAGTCTGCCACCTCTATCTTCACTGACAGTCAGAGTGCATTGGCAATTGCGAGAAACCGAGTTTTTCATGCTCACACAAAGCACATTGAGGTGCATTATCACTATGTCAGGAAGAGACTCTCAGTAAGAGAGATCAGCTTGGCCTATGTGCCAACACAGGACAACCTCGCCGATCTTTTCTCAAAGACGCTTCCTCGTGAGAAGTTTGAAGCTTTCCGCAAAGCTTTGGGCTTACTCCCCTTTGTGGATTGATCTACTTCGGGCATGGCACTCCCCTATACATGAGTGCCAGCTCTCGTTCACACCATCACTCCCAGGGGAGATTTGTTGCCATATACATAGGCAGTGATGTGTGTGAACACACTTAGGACCGCCGGGGCACTTTTTTCCTCTTTAGGAGGTTTTTTCTCCCGGCTTGTATATACGCCCATCATTCTAGGGCTAACTTATCTTTGTACATTGACACAATCTAATATACTTTGTGTTGTGCATTCTTGCTTCTTCTTCTCCAAGCTTTGTGTGCTTTCCTGCAACCCTAAATTCAACAGCCACGAAAAGCACCAAATGCAAAGACTAACCATAGGTGATGACCTACAACTCCAATGCCAATGTTACACATTTTGGTCCTTTTCAATTAGTAAAGCTACCATGTCTTTAAATGATGTTGATGCACTATATGCATGACTTTAAGGAATGGCTAAATTTGGATAGTAACATCCAGCATACTGTCTGTGAGGATTGCGACTTTTTCCTCATCACACTTAAGAGTTGAGAGCTATTGGAATAGTGAGTAGAACTTCGCAAGGTGGTTACTTCACTACTACAAGATCTCTAGCCTTCAACGGTAACTCACGTCATCACAATAACTTCCCAAATAGCATTCCATATTGTTGTCAAAAAGTGCATCGAATAAGCGTCGATGTCAACGTCTATATAAAGGTTGATAAAAGCGTTGAAAATGAAAATTCTTTTTGTTTTTTTTTGTGTGGTTTTTGAAAAAAGTTTTTAGTTTTCATAGTCCTAATCAACCTAGTTTTTAGTTACTTTTCAAACAAATACAAAGATACATGTAGCAATATTTATAAGAAATTAATATGACAATATTTGTCTACCAAATCTTGCACTAATGGTCCCAAATACAAGGACATACGTAGCAATATTTACAAGAAATTATAACAATTGTCTATCAAAGCTTGCATTAATGGTCCCAAACAAGAAAACTGTGACAAAAACGTATATTGCTTATCGAATAAAAAATAAATATGATGTTATGTCTCATCATCAACTCTCTTATCCTCAGCTAGATCCATGGCTCCAAATACATTTATTTCTAGAAAGACCTATCCATCTACATCTTCGTTAATGGGTGGAGCCTCATTTGTTGTAGGAAAAAAGGTAGTACATCCGTATCATTCTCTTCTATTTCTGGAATTAGAGGTGGTTGTGTTGAAATTATTTCTTCTTTGAATTTTGGATTAGCCATTGTGTTTGGTTTTGGTTCAAGTTCTAGTTATTCAATTACTATAACTTCATTTGATCCTTCTTCTAGTTTTTTAATTGGATCAATATCTGCTTCTTATGCTTCCGAAGTGGATTTCCTCAACCTCTACGTCATCTCAAATTTCCAGATCTTCAAATATTTGTTTACTGCATGGATCAATTTGGATGACAAACAACCACCTATTATCTCTCGGGTCTGCTTGAAGACAGCCTTCTCCGATGCTCCTAGAATCAATATGTGATGTAACATTAGCTATCTTGCCATATACGTCTTCAATGACAATAAACAACTCTATTTCTACAGCATAACAATGGAGAAATCGTGGTTACTACCATTATGGCTCTACATCCTTATTTTCTCACCTTGAAGTAATAATATGAACTCCTCAAATGTGAGAGGGGTAGGCCGCCTAACACTAACATTCAAATATGTAATACAACTATCATATTTAGGTGCAATAATACCCTTAGGTAGTAATGAGTGAGATGTGGGGAGAGCACACTCATGCAAACTACATCTATCTTCTTGTTGCAATTACATCATGTGGGTAATACTAGTGGTTGGAGATAAGCCATTAACCTCAATTATTAAGTTAGAGAAGTAAAATAGGGCATTGCATGGAACCTCATTCAATCAACTAGACTAATTGAATTTTGTTTTTTGCAAACATAAAGCCTAGTGCTGAGAAAAAACTTTTCATTGTATGTGAAAAAATCTCCATGTCATTTTGCTCGAGGTAGAACTTGTCTATTTTACAAATTTATAAGTTTTATTGCTAGTACCTCTTCAAAATGACTAATTTTTAAAACCTGCAAACTCAAAACTTGAAGGTATTTTTTATTTTTTTTTACAAATTTATAGGTTTTATTTCTAGTACCTATTCAAATTGACTATTTTTTAAAAACTTGTAGACTCAAAATTTGAAGGTATTTTTTAATTTTTAAAGGTGCTTGACTAGATTATAACTGAGTTCTTTTCTAGCACTGCTAAATGTGGCTTCTATTAATCATCCCGCTCTCTCAAATTGAAAATACCACCTCATAGCACGAGAATGAGGAGAATAGGAAGAAAAAGTTTGAAAAGATAGGGGATGCATGCATATCCTCCCACCTCAATAAGAAGTGAAGTCTGAAAAGATGGATGTGCGTCTGAGCTACACATGATCTCTCTAGCCGAGAAATTAACTTTGAAAATTCCTCATTATTAAATTCTAAGAATTGTGAGGCTTATTACAAGGTTAATTTGCGAGGATAAAACAAGGTACCATGGCACAAGAAGCTTTTCTTTTTGTAAGGGTTATTGTAAGGCTTTATGTTTTGCTCCAAATTTCTTTCTAGCTACCTGGATTTGCTAGCCCGCTAACCACCCTTGTTATGCTTCCGTCCTATTGTAGTGGATCCAAAGATCCTTATTGGTAGATTTGGTCTTGAGATATAGAGCAATATTAATATTTTTGGCTTGGAATCAAGCATCATAATGAATCAACATATAAACAAAGATTCACCAAAAGATCGTTACACCTTTCTTGATAGGATGATTCTTTACATTAGTAAGGAGAGTGGAGTTTAGGAGATCAAAGAGTAGAGTAGCTCATACATTTTACCCTTTTGTTCTCTTTTGCAAAAAGCATGTCACATAGGCTTAATTCACGTCACATAGAAGCATATTTTTAGCCTAGCACTAATATAAGCATTGACATGTGTTTTTAAAAGTGCATATAACCTATCAACACTTTTGTATCAGCATCGAGTTCAATTGAGGTATCGTTAAAAAAGCATATAGTAGGACTTGTATGAACACAATTTTGGTAGTGCTTATATCCGAGAGAGAGAGAGGAAGGTTACGCATGCACTGAGCGTAGGAGGGGAGGCAGGCGTGTCATAACTTTCTACCATTTTTACATACAAAACGAACACATGTACACACATGAATAACGACATTTCAATTACCTTGATTAAGGTTTTAAAAAACCTTAATTTTAAAGGTTACCAAAAACAACCTCGGGGTTCACTATATGCAAACTCTCTATATCTGTAAATTTTTCATGAATAAAACACTCTCTTTTTCTATTCAATCTGTAAATACTCCCTTTAAATGATAACCTTCTGTATGTAAAAAAATATGTAAAAAAGGGATTTTAAAAACCCCTTATGTTGAGCCCACATACTATGCTTATATATTTGTGAGTGACCCCCCATCCCCCCTCCCCCAGTTCGAGAATCAACTAATCTAGCACATAACCATTTTCTACTAGTTGTGTACCCGTATTTATTACTCATGGAAGGATTTTGGATTCTCTATTTATTATTTATGGTGTGTAAACAGCTCCTCCAAGATGGCACCCGCCCACGAAGCAGATGTGAAAGGCTATATTATTAAAACGTTGCGTCTGTTCGTGGAGGAGACTGGTTCTTTTGATACAAGGGCCACGTTCAACAAAGTGGGCCAAAGATTGTCTAACCAATATAGCCCAAATGTTGCTGGTCATTTTTGGAGGGGAGCAACACCATCATTGCCCCAAACACCATCATTTTTGGAGCAACACCATCATTGCCCCAAACACCCACTCCTCTTTCCTCCATTGTCCCCTAGCAGCTACACTACTCCTTTTCAAACCCCTAACCCCTACACATTATGATTCACATCAATCTAGGTATAGTAGAGGTAGGGGAGGGTCCTCAAGTAGAGATGGAAGAGGATCCGAGATGTGCTAAGTAATAAAATATATATTTTGTTCTCAACCTTATGCAAAATAGTTATGTTTAATTTTTATATGCTTTAGCCTCAATCTTGTGCAAATTTGTTATCTTTCCCTTCACTTGCATATACACAAGTTAGAAAACAGGGGGTCCCCTTGCATGTGCAGTGCACTTTACTTTGTGCAATGTACGTCACTTTGTTAGCTTCACCTTTACTTGCACACTTGCATATACACAAGCAAAAAAATACGGGCTCCCCTTGCATGAACTACAGTTTCTATAGTGCAAAGCAAAAGGAGCCCCCTATTTGAGCGGTAATTTTTGGAGCCTATGAAAATTAATACTAAGTTGCTCAACTACTAGCATGGCTATACCACCATTTTTTTGTAGTGTGAAAAGTGAAATTTGAATCTATGTACTTATTGATTTACCTCAATTTTGTTGTAGTGTGAAAAGTGAAATTTGAATCTTTATACTCTACAATCAATAAGAGAAAAGCATCAAAAGAACACAACCACCAGCAACAAAACACTCTAGTAGGGAAACTCAAGGGCGAGATCCATGATCTAAGGTTGCCTAGCAATGGTAAATAATCATATGCTGCTCACTTCAAATGTTCTTCTAGAAATGCTACAAAGAACGCTGATTTAAAAAAATAATGATGCAAGATTCTTCTTTCTTGGCTGGGAACCAGAGTATACGCTGAGTATATGAAAATCAACGAATTGACTTCATCAGTGGTGTTTAATCTATGATTTTGTAATGTGCAATTTTTGTAATTTAATTTCAACAAATTAACTTTAGAGCTTTGTAATATGAATTCCATTCACGGACAAGAAAAGTGCATACTCACTTTGTTGTTCCACATAACTGATATATATGTGTATAAATATATATATTTATACTCACTTTGTTGTAACCACACAATTGATATATGTATGTATATGTATAAATATATAAGTATATATATATATATATATATATATATATATATATATATATATATAGATATAGATATATATAATATGTCCACGCTTTCATCTGAGTAGAGAGTTGGCACACTTCTATCTAAAAATTACAAGACCCAAGAACTTGCATGCATGCTTTTCCTTGATAGAGTATTCTTATTCTCATAACATAGCTCTATAAATTTGTGAGTTTGATTCATGTAGTTTGTCACGAGACCCTTTTGTACTTCTTGAAGAATTAATTAAAAATCTCACAAATTACATCATAATTGAAACAAAGACTTGAATTGAAATTGATACTTAAATAACTTAGCATAACACAAGGGAAAAGAATTATAATAACATTACCATCAAAAGTAAAGGATAGAGAATACCACATAATAAACTAGATTGGATGCAATCTCCTCCCTCAAGTGTGTAGCTCCACTTCCATGACTTGAGTATTTAGAGAATTTTATTCATAAAAATAGCCCAAGGAGCTAAGAATAGATGAGCGTACAAATTAGGCTTGCTTTTCCCACTTTTGGGGTATTATTTTACATATTTATAACCATATCAAAATCCCTATGGTTTGTACATATAAATCATCCTTGTATGTGCGTTATTTCCTTCTTTTATCATGTGTCTATGTATATTATGCTTACTCTCATATTTTTGGTTAGTCAACCTATAGCTCTTAGACTACTTGGGAAAGTTTAGGACTATAAAATCTAGAAAATAAAAAGAAACCATCCTCCCTCACAAGGCAGGGCATCATTCTAAAAGGTTTTCAACTTGGAGCAACAATAAACAAAACCAAGAATATCGGTGTAAAACCAGTAAGAGATTAGTATTAAACTAGTAAGATACCTGATCGAAAACAAGCTATATACACTTAGGCTATAGCAAAAACAAGCTTAACTGTCTTTTCACCAGTATCATACTACTCCCAAACCAATATGATACCGGTTGTGTAACGATAGATGTATACAACTAACACTACTAATAGGGAAAAGACCAACTGCCAGTTAAACACTGCTATCATACTGGCTTAAGAGCATGGTCTCCTCTAATGTACTCTATATTTAGCAAATTTTATAACCGGTATCATACCAGTTGAACACTGGTATGATACCGGGTAAAGACAAGAAGGAGAACTTAGGGTGGCCATATGATACCAGTGTTTTGTACTGATATGATACCATTTGGAACATTAGTTCTATGCAACATGCACTAGATATAAGATAAAGATCATCTTTTCTTAAGACAACACCAGTTTTGAAACAATATGATACTGGTGTTAAACCAATAAGATACCAGTTGGAGAACCAGCTACATACACCTAGGAATCTATAGCTACAAACTAGTTTCAAACCAAATGTTAAATTTGCTACGTTTGTTTTGTATTGCACGTTGAACTATTTGTTTTTTAAGGAGATAAAATAACTTTGTGCACATTTGCACATTCCATTAAGCCGATTCCTGCACACATTAAATCAAGCATATTTTTCTTCGATTATTAATTCATCAAAAATACGATAAAATATATACATGTATAATAGTCCCATTTGAGGAAGCAATTGTCCTTAGTTATGTAAAAGAAAATGCTACAACAACAAAAATCTCATGCGACACCTAAATTGGTGATCCTCGCACCATCATCAAATCACAAATAAAAAATAATATGATATAGATAAGACACACACATATTTCTACCTATTTCTGTAAACATATCCCAATTAATTGCCTAGTGTACAATTAATCCCAATATGATACATTGATAGGCACAAACACAGCATATATTAACCACGTGTTTCACTATGATGAGAGTATCATTATGTACACATCATCTAGCATGGTGTAAGTTGCACCTTGTTACACTCCAATGAGCATGGCACATCAGTTGCATAAACCACTTATTTCACTTCGATCGTGTGTAGTTTTCAAGCATAGTCCACTTGTTTCACTTGACCATAGTACAATTGTCAAGCATGACACTACTTACACTTTAACAGCATACGCCTGTCAAGCATGGTCTCAAGCTATGTTAATACCACTAGGTAATCAGTATTGAATGTGGAGTCACCCACGATACCAATTCACTAGGATGGCACACTAGCATTCGGGCATCCTCGTACAACTAAAGGGTGGAAATTATGTAACATCCCTCCTGCTTGGATAAGCAACTAAACTCAAATGATTGTTTGCTTATGCGAGAAAAGGAGATCAATTGTCATATACTATATAAATTCAAGTATGTTCCCTAACAAAATACATTATATCAAGGACTTCTGTGTGTTATAAATTCTAGTATCCCATACCACTACAAATTATCCCTCACACAGATGTAGACATAAGTATGCATCGGAATCCTTCACACAGGATTAATCTCGTGTCCCATACCACAAGACTAATACATAGTGAAAAATTCATAAAGTATAATTCAAGATGGAAGGGCCAGTTTCTTTAAGAGTTCTACTTTTGATGCATAAAAACTCTCCTTGAGTTTACCAAAAAGTGTTAAATAATCAAATGCAATAAATATGTTACCTCAAGAGTCTGAGTAGTCATCATGGTATTCTTCTTCTTCATCTTCATCGATCATATTGAGTCCTAATGTGTTAGATTCCTCCCTCTAGCTTTTGAGGTGTACAGGTGTAAGAACCTCCCCTTCTGATCTTGTAATTATTCCCCTCTCTGAAATAGAAGAAAGATCTTGTTTTACCCTATTTTGGTCTGGAGAGAGAAAATGTCTAGAGAGAGGTAATCCAAAATTGAGATATTTTTTGATATAAAAATCCTCCTAGTGTCTAAAATGGTTTCCTCTGAAACAAAAATTCAAAAAGAACTTTCCAATGTGCAATTGGAATTAATTAAAAATGTGTATAAAGGACCTTAGCCTAAGGGTCTAGATTTTCATAAAATTTTGGATTATGGTCCAATTAAGGTTCCTATGGGGGCCAATAGGATCAATCCAAGTGTGGGGAGGAGATAAATCCAATTAATAAAAGAAAATACCCAAAAATGAGTAAATGCCCACATAAGATGAAGAGTTGACTCAGTATAAGGTTTATTAGTTGAAAACTATGAGATATTGCAAAAAAAATGAGATACTTTGGTATAATGATACATTTTTGACACCTTGGTAAAAGGAGGGGGGGAGACTTCAAGGAGGCACCTATTTCACACATGTGGTGGAGTTTTTAAGTTAAAAAATTTGTGATATTTTTATCTCTCCTGGATCAAACCAAATCAAAAGGGAGGCAAACTAGGTCCAAATCTTGTCCAAATTTAGCCAAACTAAACCTCAAAAATTTTAGAACCTAGTTGGACTGGGTTAGAGGCCTTCCTCACCTATAAATAGATCCTTAATCTTTTGTAAAAAAATCTGTGAACTATACCATGCTAGTATTACATTAAAATAATGATATTTTTTATTATCCCTTAAAAATCCTCTACTTTTGGAGAGAGTGGAGTCTCTCTCTCTCTCTTCAACCATCTTTGGAGCTTTCCTTTCAACACACTAACCAATTGATTGGTTCTAAGATAGAGAAGCAAGCAAAAACAAGAGGTAAAGTGTAATTTTATGGTTTTTCTCTATTATTCTCAATGTTTTCAATTCTCAACCCCTCTCAAGCTTGAGAAGTTTCTAAATTAAGTGTTTATAATGCAAATCAAGTTTTTCTTAGAGTTGTAATGAATAATTAAGAAAAGTTTACATTTATGCTTAATTAGGATGCTTTTTATGTTTATCTCTCTCTCTCCCCCAAAGAATGGTCATTCCTATGACCAATTCTCTATTCAATTGATGCTTCTCATGGAGAAATTCTCAAATTCACAAATCAAACTCTAGGCTTGTGAAGCTAGAGGTTAAGAAAATGGTTTTTTATACTTATATGCTAGTAAATTATGATAATCTTATGAGTTAAATCCATAAATTGGATTTTAGGTTAAAAGATAGTTATACTATCATAATTATATTACTAAGTCTTATTCTTTTTAAAAATATTAAAAATTATCAGTAATAACAGTGGAGCTATAGTAAAATTTTTAAGAAATTGATACATAATTCATTCTTATGCATAACGTGAAAAGAGGACTTCCTACCATATTCTAGGATTGAATATCATAGGCTAAAAGAATGGTTTTCATCACATTCAATGGAAAACTAATTTTTTAAGATTTATGTATAATTAAATACTTAAGAAAAGAGAAAATTATGGTAATTTTATTTAAATGATAAAAGAGAAATTCCCATGACATTTGGAATTCAATCATTTAAATAGGAAGAGTGGAATTCTTAGCATATTGGAATTAATGGATATTTTATTTAAATTCAAAGAGAAATTTTAAATAAATTTATTTTATGCATGAGAAATATTTAAATGATAAAAGAGGAATTCCCATGACATTTGGAATTCAATCATTTAAATAGTAAAAGTGAAATTCTTAGCATATTGGAGTTAATGGATATTTTATTTTAGAAAATTTTATTTTATGAGAAATATTTAAATGATAAAAGAGGAATTCCCATGACATTTGCAATTCAATCATTTAAATAGTAAAAGTGAAAATCTTGGCATATTGAATTAATGGATATTTTTATTAAAGAAAAGAGGAATTTTAGATAAATTTATTTGATGATAAAAGAGGAATTCCCATGACATTTAGAATTCAAGCAATTAAATGTAAAAAGAGGAATTCCCATGATAATTGAGATCCAAGAAACTAAATGGAAAAAAGAGAAATTTTTAGTATAATTCAATTTATGAATATTTATCAAAAATGAAAATATGGGTAGAATTGATTTTTGTAAATCCCATGAATTCTTTTATTCAAAAGAGGAATATTGAATATAATTCATTTGAGAAATTGAGAAAGAATATGGAAATAGTCGGCGAGAAAAAGAACCTTTATCTAAGCCAAACAATTGGCACAAATTTAGAAAAAGTCCCATTATCGGTAGTAGGAAAAAATACTAAATGGGAATAAGATGGGATGCGATAGGATGTGAATGGATGTGATAAGATGTAAATGGGATGTGATAGGATGTGAATAGATGTGATAAGATGTAAATGGGATGCGATAATATGTGAATGGGATGTGATAGGATGTGAATAGATGTGACAAGATGTAAATGGGATGTGATAGGATGTGAATAGATGTGATAAGATGTAAATGGGATGAGATAGGATGTGAATGGATGTGATAGGATGTGAATGGGATGTGACAGGATGTGGTGTGATGAAAATGAATGTGGATGAGATGTGAAGTAAATGGATGTGGATGTGAATGATGAGATGAGAATGAGATGAGAGGATATGTGAAAGGGTGAGATGGGAAGTAAATGGATGTGGATGTGTATGTGTATATGAAAGAATGTGATGTAAATGGATGTGGATGTGTATGTGAAAGAATGTGATGTAAATGGATGTGGATGTGAAAGTGATGTGGATGTGGATGAGATGTGCTGTGCTGAAAAGTGATGTGGATGTGGATGAGATGTGATGTAAATGTAAAGAGATGTGGATGTGAATGTGATGTGGATGTGGATGAGATGTGATGTGATGTAAAGAGATGTGGATGAAATGTGATGTGATGTGAATATATGTGGATGTGAAGTGATAGATTTGAATGAATGGATAGATGTGGATAGTTATGCATGTGAAAGATTGGATGGATGTGAGATGGGATGTGTATGAATGAGATATGATGTGGATGTGATGTAAAGTGGATGGAATGAATGAGATATGATGTGGACGTGATGTAATGTGGATAGAATGTATGTGATGGAATGGGGATACAATGAATGTGATAAATGTGAATGAATGTGATGTGATGTGAGATGGGATAAGTGTGAATGGGTGAGATGTGATGTGAAATGGATGTGATGTGATATGATGTAAATTGGGATAGATGTGAATGGATGATATATGATGTGAATGGATGTGATGTGATGTGATGTGCATCGGGATAGATGTGAATGAATGAGATGTGATGTGAATGGATGAGATGTGATGGGATGTGGATGGATGAGATGTGATGGGATGAGATGTGAATGGATGAGATGAGATGTGAATGGGATGAGATGTGAATGGGATGAGATGAGATGAGATGAGATGTGAATGGGATGTGAATCGGGATAGATGTGAATGAATGAGATGTGAGGTGAAATAGATGTGATGTGATGTGGATCGAGGTAGATATGAATGGATGAGATGTGAATGAATGTGATGTGATGAGATGTGGATATGGGTAGACGAGTGGATGAGATATGATGAGTATAAAGGTGGAAAGATGTGATGAGATGGAAAATGATGTGATTGTATGAGAATAGATGAAGGACGATGGGAATACATATGATTGGACTTGGATTAAGTAATGTGGATTGATGTGGAACAATGTGGAAAGATGAGAGTTCGTCATAGAAACCGTATTTATGACTTGTTTTTAAATTATTGTTTTATGTCAAGAATGCTGGGGAAGCATTTTGACCATCTTGTGAATGAGGTCGTGGAGACCTAAGTGATAAAGTTGCAACAGCTGACGGAGAGTCAACGGAGGACGTCTCGCATAGCACGGTCGGCCAAGGTCTTGACCAGCCTCGGTTCGATTTAAATGGTGAGCTTCCGGTACGATGGATGAGAGACCAAGGAAGCGGCCTATGAGTGAAGTGCTAGGTGACCTGCAAAGGATCCTAGAGGGTGCTGACCATATGGTGCTCGGGCTCTGGGTCACCGAAGATACCCATGCGTGCATCAAGGAAGATATTGGAACAAGGAGTAAGAGTTGTTTTCTGAATTCGGGCATGGATCTGGTTGATTGACCTTGCTGGTCCTCAACGGATGAGTCCATGGATCTTTTATATGGATCTGTTGGTTGATCTTGCTGATCGTCAATAGAGAGTCCATCTGGATTTTTATAAGTGAATATATTTCCGAGTACTATGAGCTAGGAACTATTGAAAAGGCCCCTGAGTGGACAGGTGGTGAGTGTTCTGGTTGCTAATGTGCCATAGGTACACCGATGAAGGAATGAATGGAAATTGGAATTCAACCCAATATTTTGGAGGATTATGATCAGTGATTCTATGGTTTCATTAAAAGATTATTTTAAAAACAACTGAATCTGTGAAACAGGTAATTTCATATTGGGTGTGTAAGTGGTGTGACTACCGCAGCTTGTATGACAATTATCAAGGTGTTACTTGCCTTGGCTGCTCACAAAAAGTGGCCAGTCTTTCACATGGATGTCAAATCAACATTTTTGAATGGCCATCTCAAGGAGGTGGTATATGTAGCTTAGCCACTAGGCTTGCATCATGTAGGAGAGTGAGTTGAGTCTATCCTCTAATGCTAAGAGGCATTCTCTTTTCTTGTTCGAGCACCTAGATAACCATAGGAGAGATGACCTTCTCTTACCTCCATCTAGGTAAAAGATTAGTCTCTTTCCTCCCTAATAGCTTAAAAGCTTCTTAGTGAGATAGTAAGATGACATCGAACATAGCTAGCACGCATGCACATGTGGAAGTAAGGAAACTCTTAGATGTGAGGCTTATTTTTCAATATATTTCTTAAATGGGTTGCATAAACATGAGACGAAAGACACAATTTTGTTTAGAAGAACAGAATTAGAGTTTGTAAGGTTTCGCATAAATAGATGTATTAAAATACAGCTCCTGAACTGACATTATAAATTTAGGTGATAACAGGTTGTATTTAGAGTACTTTTGCATATTTAGAGGCCGTGCTTTTACTTTTCATTTTCATGCTATTATAATTGGGGTCAAACCTCTGAGGAGAGGAGACTAGTGCAAGGGCGAATGAGAGTGAGAAAGCTCAGTGTGGTCAAGAGGTTTAAGCTCTGCCACATGGAGTGTGGTTTCTTAAATTTTAGAGCTATCGAGGATTTGATGTAATTTTTGCTATATGGTGTGATTTCGCAATCTTTGGAGCTATTAAGGATTCAAGGTGCAATTGTTGATAAATGGTGTAATTTCTACAATATTTATTTTTTATGAAATTTGTGATAAGACGTGATTTTCTTACAATTTCAAATTATGTGGATGATGATTATGGTGATGAGACTGAGAAGGCCCCATTGAATATAATTTATGTGTAACGGTGGTCATGGGTGAACGGGCTTCTTATGACATATGTATTGGTAAGGTGGTAAGGTAAGCATTCATCGACCTAACTTCTATTGGGGATAATTTGTGATAAGACGTGATTTTCTTATAATTTCAAATTATGTGGATGATGATTATGGTGATGATACTGAGAAGGCCCCATTGAATATAATTTATGTGTAACGGTGGTCATGGGTGAACGGGTTTCTTATGACATACGTATTGGTAAGGTGGTAAGGTAAGGTGGTAAGGTAAGCATTCATCGACCTAACTTCTTTGGAACCACTATTGGGAATAATTCTTAGGGCTTAAGTTTATTTATGTGAATGATGATTATGGTGAGATGAGAGTGAGGAGGCCTATTTTGAATACAATTTCTATGTATTGGTGGTCATGGATGAACACACACGCCTTATGACATACTTATTAGTAAGGTAAGCATTCATCGATCAAACATCTTTGGAACCATTATTGGGGATAACTCTTGGGACTTAATTTTATTTATGTGTCCATTTCTTTCCATTACACATCCAAAATTTACCCAATTTTAATCAAGGGTCACACCTTAAAAACATACAGATTTTGAAGCTTGGTTATGGGTTGGAATTGTTAAATTATGTTCGTCTTGAGTTTATGTGGTTATTTATGGTATATTATAGTTTATAGCCTAACTTTATTTTTTAAAGTTTTGGTTAAAATAATGGTCAATTAGGTCAAGAAAAACTTTGACAAGTGTGAAATGTATGTGTATACTTTATAAGCTTGAAAATAATCAAGATAGAGGCCAGAATGTCATGAATTGTAATTGCTATATTTAAACAAATTATGTGCATTGGTGGTCATGGGTGAACGGGTGCCTTATGACATACGTATTGGTAAGGTAAGCATTCATCAACCAAACATCTTTGGGAACCACTATTGAGGATAATTCCTAGGGCTTAATTTTATTTATGTCCATTTCTTTCTATTGCGCATACCCAAAATCTTCCCAAGATTAATCAAAGGAGGGTCACACCTTAAAAAGCATATGGATTTTGAAGTTTGTGTCCATTTCTTTCTATTGCACATACCCAAAATCCTCCCAATGTTAATCAAAGGGTCACACCTCTAAAAACATATGGATTTTGAAGTTTTCTTATGGGTTGAACATGTTCATTTATGTCCTTATTGAGTTTATGTGGTTATTTATATGTCCTATTATAGTTTTATTATGGTTTGGAAGTGTTAATTTATGTCCTTCTTGAATTTATGTGGTTATTTATCTTCTATTGTAGTTTATAGCCTAACTTTATTTTTTTAAGTTTTGGTTAAAATATATGCTTTTTAAGGCTAAAAATCATCAAGATGGAGACTAGTTGATGCTTTTTTAAGTTTTGGTTAAAATATATGTTTTTTAAGCCTAAAAATCATAAAGATGGAGACTAGTTGATGCATTAGAATGGTTGAAAATCTTCAAGATAGAGACTATTTGATACATTATAATGGTTAAGTTTTTTTGTTGATCTTCCTTTAGAGCAAAAAAACACACAAAATTTAAAATTTGGCTGTGTATGTTGTTTTAGTTTTGATTCATAGGTAAAAAGGGTTAGTATAGGCATTAAAACACTCACAGGTACAAATTTTTCAAGGAAGATTGTTGTGAGGAGTCCTTCACAACATAGACTCATGAGATTATGTCCGTAGACTCACGAGATTATGTCCGTAGACTCACAACTTATTGTTTTTGGACTTCTTCCAATAAAGAATTAATAGAATAAATGGGAAGTCATGCACTGCTAGAAACGTAATCATCTGCCAATAATGGTGAAAGGTTATTAGTTGTAAAGTTTTATAATAATGAAGTGTTTCCTTGGAATTAATGTAGGCTAATGATTGTGAGTCACCAAGATAGAATAAGGAAGTTGCATGATAATGAAGTGGTTTCATTAATGTAGGTTGATGATTATGAGTCACCGCCCTTGGGGCCTGTTTCAGTCCCTGTACAATGTCTTCTTCAGCTGCAAACTTTGTTTTCTAATTTGGGCATCTCACAACATCATCAACAAGCACTGAATAAAATCTAGCAAAGCTCATTATACTTGATTCACAATGCAAAATTGACTTATATACTTTCCTAGCCAAGGCTTTTAAAAATAGTCCTTGGCCATTAGTCTGGTCACTCTCTTGAACTACAACAAAGTCACAAACTTCCCTATATTTATTATGAAGCAAAAATTAAGGTTACTTTCTATATTACAAAAGATATTTATGTTGTAAATAAAATAATGGTTTAGTTTGTTGGAAATATGGTTGCAGGAATGCGCTCACGCACATGCACACACACACATACATAGTGGAGAAGATCAAGAGAGCACACAATGAGATGATAGATAGATAATGAATGTGTTGTAAAAATAAGATAAGTATACCCCAAGATGGGTGTATACTAGCACAGGGAAAAAAAACCTCCTATAAAAAGAGGGAAAAAGTGTCCTGGCTAGTCCTACTGTGTTCACACACATCACTACCAAATATGGCTACAAATCCCCCCTCGGGGTGATGATGTGAGCAAGGGGTGAGCTGGAATTAGAAGTATAGAGATGTGCCAAGCTCTTTGGATTGTGATAGGGAGCCCAGATTAGTCCCCAAAGGGAAGTAAGTTTAAAGCTTTGCGAAAAGCTTCAAACTTCTCTCGTGAGTGAAGAGACTTCGTGAACAAATATGTCAAGTTGTCATGTGTTGGCACATAAGCCAAGATGATTTCCCTTGCAGAGCATCTCTCCCTGACATAATGATACTGCACCTCAATGTTCTTTGTGTGAGCATGAAAACTAGATTCCTCACAACTGCCATAGCGCTTTAACTGTCAATGAAGATGGTAGTGGTTGAGGACTCGCCAATACCCAAATGAGACCCAAATCTACCTAAGGCGCTTGAGCCAAACACACTCAACTATAGCTGTAAATGTTGCCTTGTACTCAGCTTCATAGCTAGCAGTGACCATAGTGGGTTGCTTCTTGCTAAGCCATGATATACATGAATCACCATCACTCTTGGGGACACTCGTGTGTCATAACATCGAGCCTAGTTTGAGTCTGTAAATTCATGCAGTTGTTGTGATTTACCCACCTTGGGATAAAATAACCCAAAGTGCTTAGTGTCCTTTAGGTAACAAAACACCCGTTTGATAGATTGACAATGCTTTATGCCTGGGCTATGCATAAATCTACTCAATATTGAGACCACATATATTGAATGTCAAGCCTGGTGTTACACAAAAAGATAAGGCATCCAAGAGCTTCTTGATACAAGCCAGCACATCGAAAGAGTCACCTGCATCTTCAAGACTTAGTTGTAAACCTGGCTCCATAAGTATAGCCACAAGTTTATAGTCTTCAAAATTGAACCTCTTTAACAATGCATCTATGTATTTCCTCTCCACCATAACAATGCCATCATTACACTGCTAAAACTTAATGCCCAAATAATAGTGCAATGGTCCAAGATCTGACATCTCAAAAAAGACTTCTCTAAATTAGCTCTATAAAGCTTAAATATGATCATTATTAGGGCCTGTGCATGAGCAACATGTCATCAAAGTATAACACCATCATATTTTAGCTCTATAAAGCTAAAATATGATCATTATTAGGGCCTGTGAGCAACATGTCATCAACGTATAACACGATGACCAATAAAACATCCTTAGTCCCCTTAATATAAAGGGTACAATCAGTTTTTGTACCGTGCTCTAGGAGCCTACTTCTTAAGACCATATAAAGCTTTCTTCAATCTGCATACTTTTGATTCCTAACTATTCTGAACAAAACCACAAGGCTGAGATACATATAACCTCCTCATGTAAATCTCCATTCAAGAAAGCAGCTTTGATATCCAAGTGGCATACATTCCAACCTTTATGTGTTGCAAATGCAATGATAGTTTGCATGGTAGTCATAAGACATGTGGGTGCAAAGGTTTCACCATAGTCAATGCCTTTCTCTTGTGCATGACCCTTTGCAAGCCTAGATTTGTATAACATTGCCATCAACTCTACATTTGGGCTTGTAAACCTATTTTGTACCAATCGCCTTCTTGCTAAAGAGGCAAGTCTTCCAAATCCCATGTATCATTTTTTAGTATTGAATCATACTCAGATTAAATAGCACTCATTCAATTCCTTTTCTTCATCAAATGAGACAGGTTTCTCTTCATATAACATAAACTAACAATAAGAGCATAGCCTGCATCAACAAGAGATACATGATGAGAGCCTGCACGTGTTCTACTAGGCAAAGGAGTGACCAATTTTCTATCATATAGTGTTTTCACTAGCCATTTTGGCATACTTTTAGACTCCTCAATTTCCCTTCTTTCCTCATCAATTGCATTATCCACATTTGCCTCATCAATAGGGTGATTTGTGGAGTGAAAAATATGCTGATTTGTAACCTGTGTGTCGGCTAATTTTTAGCATTTCTTTGATTACCCAAATGCTCTACATCAATGTGTCATGCATTGAACAATGGAAGGAGAGTGTCGAATATGTCTTGCGAACATACATTTTTCTATTTGTTACATGAAAGCAAGGGATGAATTGCATCTTCCACGAATTAACATCTCTACTCACAAGAATCCACTTGGTAGCAGGATGATAGAGACGGTGACCCTTACTTTTCGAGCTGTACCCCACAAAAATACATTTAACAGCCTTATCCATCAAGCTTGTTGCGAAGTTGCTTAGGCACAAGTGCATAAGCAAGACAATCAAAAAATGCGTGAATGAGCCATAGAGGGATTTCTGCCATTCCAAGCTTCAAAAGGCATAATTGTATGCAAAGCCTTTGTAGGACACCTATTCAAAACATATGTTGCACACATGGCTACTTCTAGCCAGAAACCATGAGGTAACTCTTGATGACCATGAGGTAACTCTTGATTTTTGACCATATAACGTGCCATCTCCACGAGAGACCTATTTTTACATTCAGCTACATTGTTTTGTTGAGGTTTATAGGGCACAGTAAATTGGTTTTTTATCCCATGATCAACCATGTATGCATGAAACTCCTTAGACATATACTCTCCCCTTCGATCAGTACACAGGGTACCAATCTTACATGCATAAGCATTTTAAACCATAACAACAAAGTGTCTAAAGCACATAAAAACCTCTTTTTTTTATTTCAATGTATATACCTAGGTATGTCTAGAATAATCATTAATGAATGTGACAAAATAGAGGTAGCCCCCAATAGATGGTGTCCTTATAGGACCACATATATCATTATGTATAAGCTGTAATTTTTGGAAAGCTCTAACTTACCCATCTTTGGGAAATGATGCCTGTTGCATTTTTCCAAGAATACAACCCTCATAAACATGTTTGATAGGGGCTTCAAGATGTGGCAACTCAGAAACAATGTCATGTTTATGCAAACGCAACAAACTGCCAAAGTTCAAGTGACCAAAGCATGCATACCACAGCTTAGCATCACCCATTGCCTTTGTGGCAAAAACTGTACATACAGCATGCCTTTGTTTTTCATATGCATCTAGTCTGTAAAGGCCATGATACAAAGTATCAGAAGCAACAATTGTCTTGCATCACTACGATAATGAACAATACATCTGTCATCCTCAAACTAAACCACTAAGCCAGTCTTAGTGATGTGGCAAAGATAGATAACAAGTTCTTCTTGATCCTTGGTACATATAATACATCTAAAAGCATGATTGTTCCACCATTTGCACCAATGAGAAAAATTTTACCAACTCTTTTTACAAGATATGAGGAGTTGTTTGCACATGTTACATTATTTCCCTGTGGAGTAGATTCAAGTGAGTGATGAGAACAAACTCCGATGAGAAGTAATGTGCTTACTAGCACCACTCTCAAAATACTAGACATGTACATCTGACAAACCATGCATAAATCCTTATGCAAAGGGTCATAACTACATTGCACAATGAAAGCCCAATCATCATTTGTATAGTTTGCATATTTTTTATTTTTTGCATTGGATGCTAATGTATCAGGTACAACCATACTTGAGTCTTTCTTTTTCTCCTTCTCTAGCCATTTCCTAAACTCATTAATGTAGTGTGACCAGGTTTCCAGCAATAGTTGCATTTGCCCTTTTTCTTTGGCTTATCACCTTCCTTGTCTACAGGCTTGCCCGATGATGGTAATTTTGGCTTGTAACTACCGTGAGGAAAGGATTTACCTTTACCTCTGTTGGCTGGTAGCAAAAGCCTGATCTCCTGTATGCATAACAGATCTATTTTGCCTGGATCGCTCTTCTTGCAAGAGCACAAAAACCAACTCCTCCAACGTCAAGGCATTTGGATTGCCTTTCATCATGAGTCTGATGGTAGAAGCAAAACCTTAATATACGAGTCTAGTAATGGATTCAAGACAGGAGAGGCACCAATTAATTATCAGGATATATTTCATCAACATTGGCCAACTACTCCTTAAAATCCTTGATTTTTGTAAGGAAATTATCCATGGAGTCTCCCTCATCCATATGCTTTGACTCTAATTGCTTGTGTATATAGGCAACACATGCTTTATTACGTACTTGGTACAATGACGCAAGTACATCCCAAGCATGTTAGTAGTCCTACATGACTAAATGTGAGGAATGATACTCCTCTTAACTGACAAAGCAAGCAACGCATGTGCTTGCGCATCTCTTCCATCCCACTATGTATGTTCTTGTGTAGGAGGTATGCTATGTTGTGGTAATGCACCATGTGAAACTAAGTCCATGTCTGCAGATGTGCCTTCTGTATCATGTTCATGAGAGGAACTAAGACATTTCTCAATACCAACCATAACATTCCATAGCCCTTTGGGCTACCAATACATGCCACATCATATAGGACTATAATGGGTAGCAAGCTTATGCTCAGCAGATAACATCCGAAATACATCACTGTCTTGCCATTTTTCATAATACCCAAGCAAGTAATCACGTAACTTGCAAAGTGCTGAGTGCTCCTTTGATGTAACCAAGGTGGCTGCTAATAATAAGGTTGTTGACAATGTAGACCTGCAAGGTGTATCTAGAGTAAAGTGAGTAAAAATTTTACTCGTAAGATGTGGAGAGGATCAATGTCACTAAAGTGTAGCTAAAGACCAGATCCAACGTGGTGAGAGTCTATTGATGCTTTCTTGTGTATGTGCACACCCATTTGTAGTAGATCTGACAAAACTACTCCAAAATATGATGAAGAACAATGCAAATCCGGTCCCTGAAGTTGTCTACAAAAAACCAAAAACCGTGCGAACGGTCCACAAAATGCGCCCGAAACGAAAATCTGACCCAGAACTGAAGTACAAAGTATTGCACACTTAATGGCTCTCTTTCTTCTCCCAAAAGGGCTCCTTGATTTGGCTAATCTTCATGTTTATGTCCATTATAAGTTTTTTTATGGCACAATATAAAGCTAAAATTTTTAATCTTTATTTTGTTTCTTAACTGATATCTCTAGTTTTCTAAATATGCTAGCCACACATACATGTGTTTGGCCTCTTGATATCACTTTTTAAAAGTAAGATACTAGACTGTTACATCCTCCATGTGAAGCTATTGGACGATAACCTAGTTTAACATCAAGTTTAAGAGCTATTATGATAAAGCAATAGGCATCAAGAGTGTGTAACTAAAAAATATGCTTCTAAAATAGAATTTTTGAGTTTATGAAGGTTTACCAGGTGACCTTCATGGCATCGTTGCCCACATTTTCTCTACTTAATCATACTCCTAAAGCCACAATATCAAAAACCTCATATTTCTTCAACATAACCTTTTCATGTAAATTTGTAAACATAAGGTATAGTGTGTCAAATGTTTTACTACAAGTTTTAAATGCAAGCTTCAATACCACCTTCTCATATAAACTTTTTAACATAAGGTATCATGTGTCAAAAGTCTTAGTACAAGTTTTAAAGAGCCACTTGCTTTTCATCATTTCATGATTTTTGTTGATTTATGTGAGGTAGACTCAAAGTAATTTAAGTGCTCCTCAATGATATCCAAAACTTCATCTCTAAACATCTATGCAATATTTACCTTTTTAAAAGAAGAAGAAGAAGAAGAAGAATGTTGGCTCAACATCCATGTTGAACCAAAAAGAAGCCACATGTTGGTCCAACGTTCATGTTAGTTCGACGGTTAATTTAAATCACACTCTTAAGGTTTTATGGAATTTATCAACTCTCACAATAAATATATTCACAGCTATTTATCTTTGTGATAACAAAGATAAATAAGTTTTATGGATTTTATCAGTTCTCACAATAAATATATTCACACCTATTTATCTTTGTGATAAAAAGGCTTGGAATTTATTACCTCTCATAATAAGTATATTCACACCTATTTATGTTTGTGATAATAAGGCTTGCTGTGAAAGTTTCATTTAAGTATAGTATTGTCTTTTTTACTATTCTAACTTATCATTAGTAAAGCATAGGATGCTCATCCATATGGTCAAAATGATGTTCTTTGAATATAGCATATCTAAAATGTCTTTCAATATTACGTCATTGAAATTTCCACAAGCTTTCTCTATAGACTCATGATTCATTTTAACAACTTCTTAGTCATAATGCATGATCAAAACATGAAATTAATCCACAAAATTAAGAATATTATGAAGACATATGCAAAGATCATTTAATGGAAGAAGATACTTGGAGAAGTTATGATGTGCTTAACAAAAGCATTTACTTAAGGTGAAATTATACTTTGTCTTGCATGTCATGTATAGCATGCATGTGTTTACTTAAGGTGAAATTATACTTTGTCTTGCATATCATGTATAGCATGCATGTGTTTATGAGTCATGTTAGAGAGAGAGAGAGAGAGAAGAGAGAGGATAATTTCTTCAAACAGCTTGGAATCGCACACATAAATGTCATTAAATTAACTAATGATGTATCTCACACATAAATGCCATTAAATTAACTAATGATGTTGGTGACTTGAAAGCTCTACATGCTTGAATCTCAAAGGTAATCATGATTCTAGCTTGAGGAGGTGTAAAGATGATAGGACTTGAAGACTAAAAGGACATGCACAAATATAAGAAAATGGAGCATCTTTTGTGGAGAGGTTATATACATTGACATATATTGTGTTGCACATGATTTTGATTAAAATGTCAAGCTCCTTGTAAAGTAGAAGACTTGAACACAATGGATCGATAAAAACTTTTTTAGAACATCCTTGGAACCCTAAAGTTACTGCTATTAAATTGACTAATGATGTGTTGGCATTTTAAAAGCTTTACATGCTTCAACTTGGAAGGCATTTATGCTTCTATCTTGAAGAGGTATAAAGATGGAAGGACTTGAAGATTAAAAGGACATGTACAAAGAAAAGAAATTGGAGCATCTTCTATGTGGAGGTCATATACACATAAATTGAGTAAGTTACACATGATTTTGATTTAGCAACACAAATAATGTCAAGCTCTTTGTAAAATTTAAGACTTGGAATAGTGAAAACCTTCCTAGATGTGTGTTAATAGGTTAACAAAGTGAAAACGTTCCTAGACGTGTGTTGATTAATTAAGTGTGTTGCATGTGATTTTGATTAGCAATACAAATAATGTTAAGCTCTTTGTAATATCTAAGACTTGGATTAGTGAAAACCTTCCTAGATGTGTGTTGATAATAGGTGCTCCTCGGTGGCCACTTCTAGCCAAAAAGTTTATCTTTTGAGCTAGGGTATACTCGCGCCTATGCATGGCAAGTAGTCATGTTTGGCATACCTAGGCGTGGTAGTGACTTCTCTTTTTGCAAGTGCTTTAAATTTGATTTTAATGCTAGATGTAAGTATGTTGTGGTAGTGACTTCTCTTTGTGCAAGTGCTTTAAACTTGATTTTAATGCTGGATGTAAGTATGTTGTGGTACGACTTCTCTTTGTGTAAGTGCTTTAAATTTGGTTTTAATGGGGGCTCTATGTGCCATGAGAATAGTGATTTATGATAGAACTCATTAAAGTCCTTAGAGAACTAGATTGGCTAATTAAAAAAAGATACTATCAAAATTAGTATCATGTTGGCTTGAGGATATGTTCCTAAGCTTATTGGATGGTCTTGTAGTTCAATTTCTCAAGATCGTAGTAAGGGAGGAGATGGAGAATAGTAGTCAAATGATAAATTTGTGTTATGTTAAGAAGCAAATCCATGCATGGGTGAATGAGTGCCTACATGGTGTCTACATGCGTGTGCCCCCATGCTTGTTCATTCTTAATTCATCCTTAAAAACCCAACATGTGTGGCTCTTAAAAAAGGCCTCAAAATCCCTATCAAGCATGTTTTATACAAGAGAACATGATTGATAGGCAAAACTCTTCAAGAATTGTTCAATTTTAGGGCCTTTACACATTTCTCTGGTAAAACACGAGCTCTCAACGACATTTTAAAGTGGATAGGGAGGTGGAAGGGGGAGACTCTCTATCCCCACAAGCTTGGCCAGGGGAGAACTCCTCAAAAATTGGGATTTCATGACCCTTTCAGTGTAATCTACGGTTCTAGGCTTGATGTGTAAATGCCTTTACAAATGTCAACAGTGCAATGAAAGGAAATGCCCTTTGGGCTAGCACTCTTGAAACATGGAATATGCTTTGCCTCCATTCAATTGGGAATGCCAGTTCCAAAAACATACCGTATCTCATCATGCCCACCATTAGTGGGCTTTGGAGATTTGAAGGAGGGAGCATCAAGGTGGCATGCAAAATTGCAAATGACTCACTGGGCTGACTTCCATGCTATGAGAAACTGGCAACAACCAGTTGTGGGTTCAACCTTTCAAAATCCAGTCTATCCACTTCACAACCACAGACGAGCTCGGAGAACTTTGTCTTCTTGCATTTAAATATCCCCAAAGTTGCGACTTCTTTTGGCAATTTAGAATGGTGTGGAAACCATTCCTATGAGTACAAAGTTAAAACCCTTAAGGGGGTGGAGGAGATTAAATGCTTTGTTCTTGATTCCATGTAGGAAAGATAAGGATTGTAAATGCACATAAAAGATCCTTGGGTGGTGGTGGGGTTGAAGGTGCATGTAAGGAGGGCATGTGTGTGTATGATCAGACTCAAGAGCACATGGCACAAACTATTTTAGAAGGAATCCCACTTGTAGCAAGATGCCAGCTCCAAGTGATCAATTAATGAGTGGAGTGATTACAACTGATTGGATGAAAGGTTGTCATGGCATACACAGACAGACACATTGATCAAAAGAGGCTCCATGCTCATTTGATGATCATCTCATAGCTATGGCGTCTTCCTCAGGCCCTATCTGATGAGCTTCTCAGAGCCATGGAGTCTCTCTCCGGCCCTATCTGATGAGCGTCTCATAGCTATGGAGTCTCTCCCAGGCCCTATCTGATGAGCTTTCAATTGCTTTTTCTCCCTTCTTCCGACCCACGGAACTTTCGTGGCTATGGCTTCTTTCTTTCATAGACCCAATTGCCCGTTTTAACAGAGCTTCAAGATTTTTGTGGCTGTGCTATGGCTTTTCTGGGCTTGAGCTTCTTTCTTTCATAGACCCATCTGAACGGAGCTTCAATCCATGGCTGTGTTCAAGGCTTCTTTCTTTCACAGACCCAGTTGAGCAGAGCTTCAAAGTTTTCCATGGCCATGGCTGCCTTCTTGCATAGATTCATTTGGTAGAAAAGCTTCAATACCCATTGGCTATCGCACCCTGCCGTCTCTCTTTCGGCGCCTTCAAGTCATAGCAACCCAATGAACCAATTCACACGTTTCCAGCCCACGACAGGCTTTTGCGCCCTGTGCATAGGGATTCGGGGTACTCTCTCTCTCTCTCTCTCTCTCTCTCTCTCTCACACACACACACACACACACATACACACACAAGTGCTTCTTGAAATTCGCTATTTCTTGCGCTTCTTGGAACATTTCTGTATTTTGTCTCAGCCCTGGTCCGTGTTCTAGCTTACCCCTAATCTCTCTATCAGCTTCACTCTGGCTTTCTTGGGACTGTTTCACCTGCCTGTTGCTACTGCCTCTTGCTAGCTCATTGGCAAGAAGGTCTTAGTTTTCTGCTCTTTGTTTTTTTGCAGCCCAAGTACCACTATGATAGGCGCAGCCTCTTGCTTTCCAAGAGTCTCAGATTAACCTCATCAGTGTCTGCAATGGAGGAGCTTGGCTATGGTAGGAAAAGAAAGAGTGGAGAGTCTAGTGATAGTGTAGATTCAGATTGGGTATTCAGACCAGACGCTCCCCCAAAGGCCAAGAAAAAGATGCTGCAGTATGATGGCAGAATTAGAGGTAGTGAGGAGGTCGGGGATAGTGACAATTTGCAATTCCGTCCAATCTTGGGCAGTGCCGCAACAGATGGTGTAGGCATAGACGGCGGCAAGCCTTGCGCCACTGTGGGCAGCATCCTCAAAGATGGCGGCGATTTCATGCATCCAAGCCATGGAAAAAAGAGTGTTGAGGATGATGAGAAGAAAGGGAAAGTAGCTCCAGAGCCCACTTTAAGCTCTCTGAGCAGTTGCAGGGAGGCTTTGGTGGGGGAATTGAAGGATGCATGCACCTGCATGCTTCAATGGATGCGGCGAGAAATGCATGGCATGTTGTGTGAAGCTCCTGCACCTCCTATACCCTTCCGACAGATAAAAAGCATCCAGGGCCTCAAGAAAGTACAGAGTACCCCACATGCTAGCCATGCGTCAAGGAGTAATCCAAGTGCTAACCTTGTCGCTTTAAGTGGTCATGGATTTACTGGGCAAAGTGGTGAGAATAGAAGTATAGGAGAGATGGGTAGGTGTGACAGTAGTGATGCAATAGGGGCCAGCTATGGAGTGCAGGCCTCTACCATTGTCAAGGATGTTGTAAATATCAGTGGCAAAAATGAGTGCAGGTATCATAGGCCTGAACTGGGCATTGCAGACCATGAGAGTGGGCAGAGAGCCAGAGTGAGAGATGTAAGCTTTGATGTGTGCAAGGAAGGGGTGATCCATACCAGGGAGAAAACTGGGCAAGTCGGAATTAGGTTGATAGATTGCAGTGTAGGAGATTTGGATTTCTTCGAGCGAGTGAATGAAGGGCAGGGAGGCATGGATCTTCCCATTCAAAGCAACATTAGCAAGAGTGAGCATTTCTCTGGTCAGAGTGGCATCAGCAGGAACATTTCGGAGCATGAATTCCATAATGTATGTAGAACAGAATTACTGACAGTTGAAGAGATGGGTTTCAGACTTGGGGCGTACTGCGATGGAGGGTTAGGCTCTGGGTCCCATAGGAATGTTGGATCAGTGATGAATCTATGGGGACATGGTAGTGTAAAGGAAGAAAGCGAGTTCAGGCCGTCTTTGGTCCTTGGTAACATTAGTAGCAGCTCAAGCATGGATGGTCTTGGGAACCATCAGGGGATGACTTGGAGAGCTCCCCCCCAAGGTGGAGGGCTTGCAAAGTCAGGCTGAAACTGCTGAGATTCGCAATTCTGCAGCTTTGAATGCAGTTTGGAACATGAGACAGAAGCATCAACTCTTCAGTGTCTGAATCTGAACCAATGAGTTTTGGATATGATGGAATTCCCCGAGTTTGGGAGTGGTGAAAGCATATCAGTAGCATCACTTGGAAGTGGTATCGGGCTAGACGACTCTACTGGGATGAGGGCTCTAAAAAACACCTGTTTTGGTCCTGCACCGCCCAACCATGCCGTCAGTTCATCACATTGCACTGTTAGACCCCTATGTCTTTTAAATAGGGAAATATGAAACACGTACCGCAAAGCCTAACATTTTTTCCAAGGCTTGCATACCCTCCCATCCAGCCTTATATGCTTGTGGATGATCGTTCTACTCTTTAACCATCTTTTATGGTATCTCATTGCATGAATGTTCCAAGGGGATGCTTTTTTGCATGAAAACCTTGTGATTGCCACCCTCCCCGGAACATGCGAGCAGGTTTTTTGTAGTGTGTGATGTTGAGGCGCCGCCACTGATAAAAGCCATTTGGGCCAATTGTGCAGCTTGCATTTTCTGCTCATGAGACTTGTGCTACCTGCTTTTGAGCTTGGGAAGACTTTGCATCATTTCATGCTAGCTCCTGCCCTGTCAAAGAGTGTTGGCATACAGCAGTATGTCATTGGAAGCTTGGTTCTATTGCAGGAAATGTATGCAAACTGCCATTAGTTAAACAAAGGTGGTGTTAAAGAGTTCCAACATACCATGTATATCCTTTTACAGTTGCCTGAGTAAGTTTTGCCAAATGTCTCACATACTACAAGTTCAAGATTTTGACCATCTTTTGTGACATCTCATGGCATTTGGCTATAATATAATCAAATCATTTTGCAGCTTGCAAAGGGTGAGTATTAGTTCAAAAACAGAGTGTGACTGGCTAATTGTTGGCTATCACATTTATGTGCAGTATGGATAAGCATCTTCCAAGCTGCATCGCACGTCATATATCATCGTGTGCTCAAGCACGAAAGGCTGTCAGTGAATTGTTTGCAAAGTATCTGGATCATTTATTAGAAGCTACATTAGTACTTGGATCAAATAGTTCCTTGCATCAATGGGCATTGAGTTAAATCTACAACAGCTTCATGAACCATCAATATAAGGCTGACATGAGTTAATTTCACAACAGCACATAGGGCTGAGATGAGAGAAAAGAAGCTTGGAGGGGGTGGCGGGGGCGTGGAGGGATGGTGTGTGTTACAAACTTAGAGGTTGTGATTGTTCTTTGCAAGATTTTTTTCTGCAATAGAGCTATGCATCCATCTTTTGAATTGAATACAATGGCAGACGCTAGCAAAAGAAAACACAATGGAGGCCAGTACCTTGTGAAGAAGTATGTGGATGGGCATGGGATGCATTTGAAATTCATAAATGAAACATAGTGTGATAATTGTGGATAATTTTTGCTCATAACCTCCTTTATAGGGTCTTGTATAGAGCTCATGTTGGAGCTTGTTTCACTCTCTTGGATGAGTAATCTCATATATGCAATGGTACATGAGATACTTCATCTCACCAGTAGGGACACTACTTGGCAGTGCCTCATTTGATTTCACAAGTGGGTGATGTTGTGATGGATGTAATGGATGGGAAAGCAATTAAGTTATATTATTATTTTACACCATAAATTAAGTGATATTAGTTGATTGTGTGCATGCCATACTTGAGGGCTATATATATACATGTATATATAATGCTATGACCTAAATATATATGCAAAACTTTGTGAAGTGGAGAGATATACTTTGTAATATCATGCAAATGTGAATGCAAAATTGTAGAGTCTACATAAAAATGAAGCTTAAGAACTCTAATTACTATTATTATGTAGAGCTGATAGCAACAAATTTAAAGAGGGGTATTCCAATGCATAAACTAACAAAGAAAGTTGTTGCTATGAGCTATCACAAGAGAAGACTTGCAACCATAGTTCCCAAAGAGCAAAAAATTGTGAAGCTCCAATTCATGATATTAAAGGTATAAGCATTGAAAATTAAGAAACTCGACACAATATAGATATACATCAAACACTCGAAGCCTCAAAATCAAATCACATCCAATAGAGTGTGGCCAAGAGAGTGTAGCCAAGTATAGAAGCAGATATCCATGGAATGCAACACTCTTAGAGGATATCACATGGAATGCAATACTCTTAGAGGATCTCAAACCACCTCAGGGGAATGAACACTCTTGGAGGAGGTCAATTGGAGGAGGTCAAACCACCTAGATACTACAACAGCTATGAAATAAGATTTGGCTCTATGAAAAAGAAAATTTGGACAAATGGGACTAGCTACAGCTATAATGGTAGCTATATAACAAGGAGGAAAGACATTGGGAACAAATACACCAAATTAAATATACATTTTTATTAGATCGAACTCATAGAGCTATTCACATAGAAGATGGAAACTAAATACAAGATTTACAACTGAATTAGGAGGTAAGGAGAAAAACTCTTTGATAAGCAAGAAGGTTTAAGCAAAGAATCAACTTCGTAGTTGAATGTTGTGAAGACCTAAGCAAAGATTCAACTCTTCCTAGTTGAATGTTATGAATGTTGTGAAGACCTAAGCAAAGATTCAACTCTTCCTAGTTGAATGTTATGAAGACTTAAGCATTCAACTTCCTAGTTGAATGCTGTGAAGACCTAAGCAAATATTCGACTCTTCCTACCCGAATCTTATGAAGACTTAAGCAAACATTCAAAGTTTTGTATAGACAGAATCACCTATTCAAATTTAATCCATGAAGGTTACAAGTTGTAGCAAGCTAGAGAGAGTGACAAGACTATATCTCTCTCAAACCAGGAGCTACCCACAATTGATATCATGATCCCACCAAGGATAGCCTTTATATAGCACAATTAAGGATTAAGTATCCTTTGGAGTAATGTAGATGTTCCTCCTCTACATTCTCTCTCTCTCTCTCTCTCTCTCTCTCTCTCTCTCTCTCTCTCTATACACACACACACACTCAATGATGCAAGAAGATAAATTGTAGAGTTTAAAAGAAAAAATTTTAAAAAAATTTGTCAAAAAGGCTCATGCACATTATTTCACATTTTCATGGACTTGTTTGTTCCCTCATGCAATGATGATATTCTTTCCAACCAGCCTACAAGTGATTTTTTTATTCCCTTACTAGGATAATGAGATGATATTCTTTCCAACTAGCTTCTTGATTTCTTTGCTAGAATCAAGATCCTCAAACATGCGTACATGTCGTACAATAGCCACCATCACCATTCCAATGCTTATCAGTAGTATTCTCTCACAAACTCCATGTGGTCCAATTGTTGATGGTTGCATAAAGATCCAAGATCCCACCTTGAAAACTTGCTTCACCATTAACCATCTTTGTTTTTTCTATTATGAGGAGGAATATGGTCATTAATGTAAAGTCCTTTGGGTGACTTTGCCTAGCAATTAAAAATGTTGTGAAGATGAATATGAAACATTATGGAAAGAAAGATGCAGAGTGAGACTTGTGGAGAGAAGAAAACTATTAAAGCTGTAATCTATGTTTTGAATATGAATATGAAAGATTATGGAAAGACAAATGTAGGGTGAGACTTCTGGAGAGAAAAAAACTATCAAAGCTATAATGTATATTGAAACTACATGTGAAGAGAAGAAAACATTCAATCTACAAGTAAGCCCCTAACACTCCTCTCGCCTCAACTCATTGGTGGCCACCCCCCAACTCATAATAAAGATCAAAAACCTTGCCCGCTCATGGACACAGATGAAGAACACCCCCCAACCATCCCCCAACTTAACCTTAACAGACCATCATAGACTTCACTAAGATAGAGTGGGTATCCATGAAGACCATGGCTAGCCAACGTAGGTTTGACACCAAAGTAAAGATCTGATAGCCACCTTTTCGTTTTAAGCCTTCTACCTATGAGTACAAATATTCCAAGTGGGACCCTGAGAAAAGATGTTGTACTCTCATCCCTCCCCCACACTACCCCCCCCTCTCTCTCACTTCCCACCATTTCTTATCCCTTTTCTTTCCTCCATAGGTATTATTTGTCTTCTCCCTCCCTTCCCCACACTACCCACCCTCTCTCTCTCTCTCTCTCTCTCTCTCTCTCTCTCTCTCTCTCTCTCTCTCTCTCTCTTACTTTTAACCATTTTTTCTCCCTCTTCTTTCCTCCATAGCTATCCCTCCCTCCCTACACTACCCCCCCTCTCTCTCCCACCATTTCTTCTCCTTCTTCTTCCTCCATAGCTATCTCTCCCTAGAAACCTGTTCATAGAAACATTCCATGGCATTCATGTGTTATTTTACCCATCCCCACATACCAATAGCTCTGTTGTCCCCTCTATCTCTCTCAATATTTTTTGATCGCTTGTTTTTCTTTACATAATATCTCTCTTTGTATTTCTCTCTATCTTCATCTATTTATTTGTTTACTGCACCATCCCATGCCACCTCTAGAGAACATTACCAATGAAAAGAAAAGATGTCATGTCAACTTGGTGTTGGACAAAATGGAGGATCTCTCACCAAATGATATTGTGAGATAAGTCTGAAGCACAGAGGTTACAAAAGAAGAAGGAAAGAAGTATAGATCTTTGGTGCAAGAAGGAAGCATATATCCACCAGATCCATGCACATGTAAACCTCCTCTTTTTGTATCATTACATGATATTGTTCATTTAATTGGTGAAGGTCATAATGGTTTATTGAGTTATTGCTCAAGATGTGGCCAACCAAGCTTATAATGCCCAAGTTGAGATGATGGTAGGCATCTCTAACCAAGCTATGCTAGGAGTAGAAAATACCTTAGATACACTTCAACAAAAATGAGTTGAAGTCACTCCTTGAATCTTCTCAAGAAGTAGTTGAGGGAGCTAAAAGAGGAGAATGAGACTTTGGTTTCCATTTCGGAGAAACTACACATGACAGGCTTTTAAAAATGGTTAAATAACATGCAAATCTTAAAAGCACACCCATGGAACTTAAGGTGAAGAACACACAAATGAATCATATTGATAGCTTGGTAGAAAGAGGAGGTGCTAAGAAACAAAGAATACGGATAGCTTGGAGCTATGTTAAAAATGTTGGAAGGTTTAACCTTCAAGAATTGGGTGATAGGGTCTCTATGGTTAAGTCTTTGATATGTAAATTTGATTTTGTTAAGTTGCTTAAGCTTCCAAGTAGTAGAAACCTGCATAAAATGGTTATAAAAGAAGAATTATGAGATTTTCATGATTTGGTTAAGCCATTTCAGGTGGTGGAGCTTGTGATACAGTTACAATAAGTAGGAAAGGATATTGTGCCATTTCCATGCTTTTTTAAAAGCAACTCAAGCCTCAACGGTTGTTTTTGTTCTACCAAGGCCATACAATGTGTATAAGGTAAGGAAACATGAGAACTTGGCTATTTCTAGCTTGATAGGCAAGTACAAATACATAGAGGAAACTATGTCACTCTATAACAATAGACAATGAAGAAGAAGAATAGCACATTCGAGTACAATATATTCAACAATGTTTTGTGAATGTGAGGAGATAAGAAGTATGCATAGAGGAAACTATGTCACTCTATAACAATAGACAATGAAGAAGAAGAATAGCACATTCGAGTACAATATATTCAACAATGTTTTGTGAATGTGAGGAGATAAGAAGATGAAGTCCCAAGTGATGTACTTCATGGATATATTATGAGAGTAGTCATTGTAATAGCTTAGGCCTCTTATGAGCCTAAAGTTCCCGACTGGCCACAGTTTAAGTGAGTGTGAACACTTATGGCCATGTATATAAGTGAATTTCTCTCATAATATAATATACTCTCCCATTGTGCAATTGACTCTTGATCTTACTAATCTCTCTCCCTAATGCATGCTAGTGAGTGTGTGTGAGTGAAGTGAGGTGAGAGGAGAGACAAGTACCCGTAGTGCAACGCGACGGTGTGACAACAACGCTGCGGGAGACGTGGTGGAATTGCTTCTTAAGGAGTTGTAGAGCTTGGAGACCTCAAGGGTTACGAGCTCGTCCATTGGAAAGATCCTCACGACAGTTGCAGTTCACCAGGTAATCTCTTGTTGGATGTGTTTCAAGAGGGGTTAGGGTGAGCCATAACAATATCCTATGCTTTTTGCTACTTGGCTTACCAAAAGATGAAGGAGGGGCTTTGATAGGAGGAAGCAAATTGCCTCACTCTCAAGCTCCCTTTGGATAACATAGGGATCATCTGTCCTAGCAATCTAGTCCTTGTTGTAAAGCACCTCCCAAACTGCTTTGAGAAGAGATATAATAGCTTAGAGCATCACATGAGACTGACCTTCTCCAAGCTGGACATCATGGTGGGGATAGTCTTGAAGCCAATAACCTTGGTCAGTGCCTTCAGATTCAAAAATTTGTCTGAGCCATCTAGGGAGTATCTCTTGTGGAATACAACAATGATGTCCACCATGCGACCAATGTACTCTTTTAGGGCCAAGTCTTGAACTCTTCCTTGACTTCTAGATCTACTGGCTTGCCTAGATGAGAACTCATCAAGCTACAAAACATACTACAAACCAGACATGAAAAAATATGTAAGTACAAATACATGCACATGTATAAATAACAGATGCCTTAAAAAAAGACAAGAAAAGTTTTTTGTACACAACAAAAGCCTTCAAATGGGGGCCCTGCAGGATTTTGATTAGCCCCAAAATTTATTTGGGGCCTCTTAGACCCCAAGGAGCCAGAAGATTTAGGGCCCCACATGCGAGCCCTCTGTTTGGGGGCCTTGCAAGGCTCTAATCAGCCCCAAAATTTATATGGGGCCTCTACAAGCCCCAGGGAGCCTGCACGTCAAGTTTCATTCAATTCTAAAAAACATAAATTTTATTTAAAAATACTGTAAATTTACTTGCTTAGCATCCTCCTATTCCTTCTCCAACCATGCCCCGAGGTTGTTACCCAGAAGAGCTATGTCTTAATCTACCCCCTTTGCTCGGGGGGTTCACCTTAAAAAATGTTAGTGTACCACGTGAGTTCAATAGGAGGGGTTTTTTAATTAGATACATTGAGTAAACATGAGGGGTTTTTTAATTCAACTTTAGAAAAAAATCCGTTAGTTCATAATAAGTAAAGAGGGGTTGTTTTATTGGGGGAAAATTTTAGTTAAGGGGTTTTTTAAATACCTCTTGAACGCACGTGATACCTAGGGTTTTCTAGTAGTGCACCCCCCGAGCCCCTCTGTTGTGCTACGATCGAGGTCTAAATAGCTCTTCTTGTAGCCTCTCAAACTCTACATATGAAATCTCGTACTCAAGAGAAACATTTACAATGGATGCCTAGACTTGGACAATCGTTGCTATGTCCTATCTAGTGCCATCATATAACGACGACTAATTTAATTGACAACAAGTGGAGCATCCTATATGTCAAAGTCAATGAAATCATCGCTTACATCTCGAACAAGCGAACACTATAGCTCATCCTCCCTCATGTCCAAAAAGATGTCTTGTAGTAGGTAAGAGTAGGTACTCCTCACCCTCTATGATAATAAGAGTCAGGGATCAGGGATACAAGTGGCGGGCCATGAGGGTGAGAATTTGAGGATTGTTGAATGCCCATAAGCACTAGTCATAGACTCTGATCAGCCTCAAATACCTAAGGGTCTAGAGTTGTCTCTATTGGCTCCCGATCTAGGTATGTCAAGCACAGGACAGTGAATAGGATCATCATTTTCAGGCTGTACTTGAATGTCTGATGATAAAATGTAAATTGCAAAATCAATATCCCATTCAATCAAATCGATTGGGATATTCTCTTTGTAGGAGGCAGGGACTAAGCGTATGAGGAGGTTTGGGGAGACATGTGTTAACTCTTTTAAATGACTTTCTTGTGGCTATCTCCACTCTTCATGGGGAAAAGAAAGTTGATAGGGAACCAACTAGATGCAGAGTTATGCTCTTTGTAGGAGGTAAGGACAGAGGTTATTAGGAGGTCTAGGGAGACATGTGTTAGAACTCTCTTAATGACTTTCTTGTGGCTATCTCCACTCTTCATGGAGAAAATAAAGGTAATAGGAACCCACCTATATGCAGAGTTAGGGATGGAAAAGGTAACTTTATCACATCCCAAGCAAAATATAGCCAAGACTAAGTTGTTGGGCTCTATGTGAGACAACGACATCAAAAGCCACACAAGTAGCCCCCATGATGATGCGCTAGTGTAAGATAAAGCACGAGAATAAGGGAGCGGGATAGAGCATAAGAAAAGCCAAATAGTGGAGAGAAAGTGAATGTAAATCAACTCACTAATACTTATAATCAATTATACTTATAGTTATATATATATTATACTCAATTATACTTATATTTATATTATTACTTATGTTTGTATTTACACTAATAGTTATAGTTATCCTTATAATTATACTTATATTTATACTTATATGTATTTATACCTAAACTTGTATATAAAGTAAATTTTATATTCATAATAACAATTCTCACATTAAAGGTGGATTGGACTTCTACTCATTTTTAGTGAACTTAAAATATATAAAATAAACACAAATGCAAATGCATATTTTATTTTTAAAAATCTAGTAAACACAAATTTTAGAGAAAGCTGAAAATATTTCTCATTAATTTGAGATGGTGAATGTTACAATGACTCCACAATCTCTAGTATGTGGGGGGGCAATACATTTCTTGCAGGTTATAGAACTTTCACATCTAGTCCTAACCTTTCTACCATCTAGCTTGAAATAGAAGTTCTTAGGAAAAACTCTTTCCTAAGAAAGGCAACAGGGAAATCACTCTCTACGTTGGTTGTAATTGTATCCTGACCTTCCCAACAAATAACCACATCCATCATAATAAAATGTGTGGAGTCCTGCATATCTTGATCCAAGATAAGCCAATCTCCTCGTAAGAGCCTCCATCTTCTATACTTGAAATGCATACATAGCATTTGCCAAGAAATGAAGTACATGTTCATTAAAATAAATAACATTATACTAACCATGTTTTTTGTAGTCACATTATTTGCAAAATCATAATATTTGTAGTCAGAGAGTAGAACTCCTTGACCATTTCCCATGACCTTTGAGATAGTGGATGAAGAAGAAGGGGAGGTAAAGTCAACCAGAATTTGGCTAGGCCTAACAACAAAGACAGGATTTGAATAGAAACTATTCCTAATTGACACTAGATCTTGCCATAATTTAGTGTCTCACGAAACTTGGTGCTTGCTAGGCCAACCTACACTGATAACCCACAAAGGCACAAATAAGAACTATAGATTCATCCCCACTATTTCATGTCCCGATGTCTTCTCCACTATAATTCACATTGGGAATAACATGTAGCTAGAAAGGGAAGCTCTTTTTGTGATGCCTATAGGGATCATGCATGAAAACTTCCTCCTTGAATGAGGATGGATAGGTTATAAAACTGATGCTAGCTTGCCTGGGATTCTTGAATAATAATGCTACAACTTGCCTCTAGAGAGGCAATCATTCTTATGAATGATGAAGAGAGTGAGTTCTTTAAATATCAAGGAAGGCGTGATGTCATTTCTTCTACTGCAAAAACCCTTCCTAACATGGGAAGAAAACTTCAACATCAGCCATACCACTTAAGAAAAGTCTTTTTTCTTTGACTTGAGGCTAAGGTCAGTCACCCAATTCCATCAAAAGCCTCACCAAGATAGGTGGCATCCTCATCATTGGCTACCCCCTCTATTAACAATTACCTCACCAAAAGGACTAACCCCACTAACACTACCACTAATACTACCAAAAGGACAAACCCCAACAGGAGCTCATATAGAGCCAACAACTGCCATGATACCACATAATCTTAAATCGGCCATACCATCTAAGACAATTCTTTTTCTTTGACTTGAGGGTAAGGTAAGCCAACAAATTCCATCAAAAGCCTCACCAAGATAGGTGGTAGCCACATCACTAGCTACCACATTATTCGGTATCCAATTCCATCAAAAGACTCACCAAGATAGGAGGTAGCCTCATCATTGGCTACCCCCTATGCATAATCACCCTCATCAAAAGGACTAACCCCACTAACACTACTAGTAACTCCAACAGGAGCTCATATAGATCCAACCACCATGATACCACAAAATCTTAAAGCTTGTCATCATGAAGGTCAAAACATGAAGGCCGGATGTGGTGGTGGGTATGCCCAAGTGCAAGCTTAAGGCACAAGGGTATACTGCTTGGATTCCCAAGAGATCTATAGAAGCTATAGCCCCAGTCCAAGAAGTAAAGAAAACATGCTCTGCAAGAGCTCAGAGAGCTCAAAGTCACAACGACAAACGTGGTGATGGGTGACTGAAGAATTGATGCAAGCACATCGGGTTTTACAAAGGTAACCCACAACATTGGCTCCCCAAAACAGTAGTGCATCCTTCTCATGCCAAAATAAGGGAAGGCCCCATCACATCAAAGGGATGATGGGTTCCCGAGGCCCTACTTAAAGCTCAAGGATATTATGAGGGGGGGGTGCACCCATGTATGGTTTCCCAAGACCACCTCTACAAAGCCCCAATCCTCTTCACCTCTCAACCCAAAATCTACCAAATACCAATGGAGGACCTAGCCGCCCTGGCAACATGCCAGGGCTAGGGACCCATCAAATACAATGTCATCCACCCATGATCATACAAAATGAAAACATAAAACCAAGTTTTCACAACTATGCCCATACTCAACTGGCATGGAGTAGACATGGGGCAGGCATAACACTACCCATCAAAAAGATATGTCGATGAAGCTCCAGCATCTGCTACATGATGATGTACCCCAAATGGTACAACACCTCGAGCTCGAATTGATGAACATGGTACATCATCTTCGAAGACATCTGCTAAATAGCACAAGAGTGTGTGCATAAGCAGCAAATTAAGCACTCTATTCACATGTTCATGATGCTGTGTAGGCTCAACAAGAACACTCAATCCATGCTCCATTGCATCCGGCATACAAGCATAATATGCATGATCCACATCGTCTTCCAACAAGATATCAAACCAAACTGCATCAATCTCTGCAAGACTATCACCATGGACGGGCACTCCATCGTTGGTGGCAAGTAATATGTCAAACCGGTCCATTGCATCACCTTCACCGAAACTAGAAACTGGATTTTTCGAACTATCTGCACCATGGGGGAAACCTGATGCAAGGTTAGAGATATCCAAGGGCATCACTTAGCTCTTTTGGCCTTCATGCTCCTTCCATGCTCTCTCAACCTTCACCATAACCACCCCATCATCATGGCTAGAACTACCACACCTGGATCATCCGAATCTCCCTTGCTCAACATTCGAGCAAACTACATACTAGTAATTCACCTGCTTATCCATCCAAGGGGTCTTGGCATGTGAGGGCTTCTCCGGGCTTTCGCAAGCCACTCTCCTCCTCCCCTACCTCACCCTTGGTTCGATGCATCGAAGCATCCTAGAGATCATCCTCCATGCTGTCTTGCATATCCGTCCGAGTGGTCTCGACGTGTGAGGGCATTCTTGGGCTCTCTCGGCCACACAGCGCCTCCATTGCCTCATCCTCCTCTATCTCATCCATGGGTGCATGCCACAACCCGTACCGTTCATCCATCCGAGCATTCGTTGCAAACATCCATCCTACTCATTCATGCGACTAGCCACCATGTATGTATCCTGCTCCTTCATTTGAGCATGCATCCGATAACCAAGCTTCTCCTCGAGCTTCATCTTTGGTGTCATGGAGCGGCATCATCTTCGATCTCAAAAAGAGCTTGCTACTCTTCAACGGGTTCAAGATTCCATACATGCAATTATTCCTTATCATGCTGCTCCAAGTCAACCATACCATCCGGGAAATCTCCCTGCTGCTGCTGGTTGGCTTTGTCTTTTGTTCTTCCTTCCGCCATCACGGCACATTGCACTTGTTCCAAGCAATCCAATTCTTCCTTACTAAGCCCTTCATTAGCACACCCAGAGACTGCCTCTCGCACTAACAATGTATCAAGCACCTCTTGTGCTTCTGGAAGAAACCCACATTTGATGAGAACCTTCTCATCACTTGGAACTAGATCATCCTGATCCAGAGTAGCCCGAACATGAGAATATGGGGGTTCAAGGCAAAGCATATTCAAGGAAGCGGCCTAGACATCTCTGTCCTCCTCCCCCTTCCATGCACATACCACCAATCCATATATTTTCTTCTCCACATGTACTGGATGAACTACCAGGTCATCAAAACCATCATAAACTACATCATGGTCATCTACCACTGCTGCTTGCAACCGGGGCATCTTCGTGTGGGCTGCCAATGCCACCGGGTTATCATTAACCAAATTGAAAGGGTCCCAAAGCAAACCTTCCTCATATACCGCATGTGCATCTACAACAAGAGTTTCCTCCTCTGGATCATTAAGTAAATCTGCCATCAACTGTGCATACGATGGAGACTCTGCCAAAGTTTGCTTCAATGTATTATTGGGTAGAGGATGGCCATCCTCATGTACCGGATCATCATCTGCCACATTGGAACATTTTTCGCATGGCAACACTTGCTCCAAGGCTAAGGCCAAAACCCAATTTGGATTGATCATGCAGATGTCGGTATGTAGGAGGTACAAAATCAGAACCTGAAAATATCTCAACCCAAGTGTTCATGACCTCTACTACCCCGCTGGGCGAGAACATGTACCATACATCTAGTTCATCATGGGTATGGGCTTCTTCCGGAAGTGATACGACATCATCCTCATCAGGAAGAGGGACAGGTTGCTCATTCAGCTTATGCCATGTACCATCACTAACATGGGAAATATAATCAATGTGCTATTGATCATCACCATGCTCTTCAAGGACATTCTAGGTAGCCAAAAGCTCCTCATTTAGATGTCGCAACCATATCTGCTCCATTATCATGGCAACCATAGCTTGCGTGTGGATCAACATCAAAAGCTTCAGAGTCACTCTCCGAGCTCTGCTGTGTCTGAACTATTGTCCTCATCCTTGAGGTATGCGATTGCATGCTTGACATCAGACAAGAGGTTTCCCGTTGCAATTGCTATCCACACCATATCCTGGAACAAAGAGTCTCCCCTTCGCAGGTGTTGGGAGTGCCATTCCACCACGGCCGCACGACAGCATCTTTGAGAAACCACCTTAGCTCCTTTTTACTCTTTAGAAGGCGGTCAATATTGCGTGCATTATTCCGCTTGAGCCATTGGCGTTGCACATCCTCAAACTACTCCAACAATGCATTTGGGGATACACGAGAGCTATGACCTTGGAATCCAAATTGGCCACATACATGGTATAAGCAACCATTGGTTCCATGGCCATGTTGGCCACACTGCCTTGCCTGGAGGTCACACATTCGTTAGATCGATGCTTCTTTCTGGCTGTGTTGGTTGCGTGTAGGCGGTGCATAGTATGAATGGCGCCAAAGTCCAAGGAAGCTGCCCTTGCAGCAGCGGAGGCAGAGTGGAAGGCTCTCAAGACTACCAAAGCCGGCTGGAAAGAAGCCATCGAGAAGAAGCCTGCTGCGGGCGACCAAGGACGGAATGTCAGATTTGCCTTCGGGATTCTCCAAGCGGAATACCTATACGTTGTCCGGGTCAGCAAGCGGAATAATTATCCGCTTTTCGGATTTTGCAGGAAGCAGTCCAAAATTCACGGCGTGTAGAATCAACATGATGGCTGATGCGAGGGGTCGACATCCCCAAAAGTGTTTGTGTTGTGAACGCGCACCACCCCCCGCCGCCCCCCAAATAGGCGTATAGTAGGTGAACACCCGCTAACCCTGGCACTCTCGGCTCTATAATAAAGTGCGCCGGCTCACCGGGTCAGCAAGGCGGCTGTCCAGCCCCCAACAATAGACTCTACTAAGAGAGCTTAGGCCAATTTGAGTGTAGACACTGAATGCTTCCAAAAAAATGGGTAACTATGTTTCTGCATTCTGTGGGTAACTATGTTTCTACATTGTGTGGGCTAATGGCCGCAACAAAAAAATTAGTTGAAACTACTTGATGAGGACAGGCGCCTATAGGTGGGAAGAAGCCTCCTAAAGTTTGGTAATGGCAAGCTTGGAAATCTTCCACCACTAGTAGTTAGATGAGTGGATAAGCTTCACTAATGAGTGCTAATATAAAATGATTACATTGATGCAAGTTTAATAATGGTGCAATGGCAAGATTGGAGAAGTTCATGGGGAGAGGGGAGGCTCTGATACCATGTTAAGATTTGCCATTACACCTCATGGCTATGGTGATGGAGGTGAGGCTATGGTGGGTGTAGCTTACGCTTACTCATGGTATGTGAGTGTGTGTGCTAATTAAGATGCACTCAAGTACAATTAGACACCAAGATGAATTAGCTTGAATATATAAAGAGATTTGAGATAAGTGCAAGTGATAAATTTATTGATTGAAAATGGTCCCTTTTATATCGGTGAGTATAACATTGGCTTTGCTAGCTCATGTGGGATAATTCTAGCTTTGCTCATGTGGCTTCTTGCTAGCTTTGATACATGTTTGGGCTTACTCATACACACTCCCTACCTTCCTATGCTCCATGGCACCAATTTCTCAACATGTAGGAGCCTATGAGTTAGAGAAGTCATACTAAGAGCAAATAATCTAATCATGTCTCCTTGAAAAGGGACAAGCGACAAGAAAATATTAAGGAAAGCATGAAAGAGAGTAGAAGAAAATGGAGTTGGTGCAACATTGAAGAAAGCAACACAAGGAAGAAAGCATAAGTGTTGGAGTCATAAGATGGAGAAAATGTTGGGAATTGACACACACTGGGCACACCATCAACCCATGCAATAGCATTACATCATCAATTCACTAAGGGTTTAGCACTTCACAAACCTATCTTGCATGTATAGGCACTCCTACCCATAGCCTCATCATTGATCGTATAGGTATATCTTTGGATAAGTGGGCCATGGTGGTGGGGCACAAGCTTGGCCATGGTATGCCCCATCACTTGAAAACCCCAATAATTACATGCATTATAGGCTATCGGTGACTCCTTGATGTTGCCAATTGAACCTCATCTTCTTTGACATACCCTAATGAAGTATGGACTATCTTCACCAATCAACCTCGCCCCACTAGTGCTTGTTTCTACAACCCTTGGAAAAATACATCATAGGTACTCCATAAAGCTTGTATGACCCCAATCCATAAATCGTGTATGAACTCAATTCATCCACAAAAGTACCAATTGGCATCCCATCCTTCATGCCAATTGTTGATACTTCTAATGGAATTCCTAAATGATGCCTCTCCAACAAAAAGAACCCCGTAGCCTTGTATTCGACATCAATCAAGAGCCAATCCTAAAGTAAATACTTGGCAAACTCCAAACAAGTGCATTGAATGTAAGGATGGCATCTCCCTACCCTCAATGAGACAACCTTCATACAAGTCCTTCCACTGAGAACATAGTTTTTGCCACTTCTCTAGCTGTAACACTAGACTCCCTACTATATCTCATCAATTCTAAGGATGAAATCCGAGTATGTTACCAAATAACATTACTTCTAAAATATAATCATCACTTTTGTACCACCCTTTGTAATTGTGCCATATGCTTGATGATATAAGATTATGGGATCTAGCTATGTGTATTACTGTCTAAGATGGAAATAGCATATTAGATTTAGTAACTTTTGGGATCTAGCTATGTGTATTACTATCTAAGATGGAATTAGCATATTAGCTTAACTAGCTTTTGGGCCCCCGAGCAGCCGTGAATTATGGTGTATGATGAGTGATGTTTGCTTGCTTCCCTCCCACTCCCTCTCCTTCATAATCTCTATCTCTCCTCCATTCTTTGCATGCATATAGGCATAGAGGTTGAGATTGAGCTCTTCGTATGTAATGAAGGGGGCTTGGAATTAGACTCAAAGAGAGCCCATGGGCATAGATATGGCCGAGCAAGTATGGAGGCCCAACATTAATGAGTGTGAAAAGGTGGGCAAGTATATAAGTGAATATTGTAACTAGGGGCATAATACACTTTTACTAATGAAATCATACTTCTTGGAGCTCCATGCTTCTATGGCTATGATGGTACTCCCTTGAGTGCATGTGGTACTCCATCACATGAGTGCATGTGGTAATCCATTATGAGTGCAATCTTTCTCTCTTTCTTTAGTGCAATCTTTCTCTCTTTCTTTTTCCCATCATTACAGTGGTATCAGAGCGTTGTCTTTGATCCAAGTTTTTTGAAATTTTTGAAAAATTCTATATTTTCTTGATTTTCTTGGAGTTTCTTGGGAATTTTCTTGATTTCTTAATCAAGAAATGGGGCAAGGGGAGTGTGGAATAATGCTTGATTTCTTAATCAAGAAATGGGGCAAGGGGAATGTTGAATGCTGGAATTCTTTTGGATTTTGATTTGATTAATGTTTTTGGGGGGGGCTATGGGTCACTATGGACCAAAATTTGGGGTAGCCGCTCCAAAATTTGAGAGATATGACCAAAATTGGGGGAAAATTGTGCTAATCATGATTAAGCTCCTTAATCAAAACATTTTTATTGTATCCTTTCTCTTTGCTTGGATTTTGGGGAGCTTATGAGCATCAATCTTCAGTGAAATCGTGGGGTTTGATTGAGCATGATTAAGGCTACATATCAAGCTTAATTTTACAATCTTTCATGAAGAATACACCTTCCTGAGGTTGCAACCAGGATTTTTTTATTTTTGCCTGCAGATTCGTGGGGTTTTTTTGAGAACCTTAAGCATGGCTAATGCTCTGGAAGAACCAGGGCGCTTCTGGCCGTGAAGGAAGATGCGTGCTTCGTGCTTCGTGCTTCACGACTGTTTTAATGGAGAAAATCTGCACGTTTCCTTTTCATGAGGCCTGAGCGAGCTGAGCTAGGGTTCGCACAGATTAGGGTTAAACATCCGGGAAACACTGACGGAAGTAAGTAGGATTCACTCGATTTCGCTACACGTGTTCTTGGGAGCAAGCATGGGCTTTTGCTTAAGCTTGCCCTACTTCGAATGCTGCAGATTTCGGGGTTTTGATGTCGTTTCGCCCTCAAGGGTCTTGGGAGAAAAGCTCAACTATTGCTCGGCGATCATAGCTGCTGTGAATCGTTCCTGCAGGCCACAGTTCTTTGCACAATTCGTGGACCAAACTATGGTGGCTGTCCCTTCCTCAGATCACATATGAACCATCGTCATGGAGAAGATGTGAGACTCTTCAGCATTTGAAACAGGGGGCTACTCTTGTTACCAAGCAGTGCAATGCTATCATGCCATTCAACATTTTCAACATTACAATGAGTGCTTACACGAGTGAACTACAAAACAATGAGGCAAGCGGTGGAAGATTTTCTATAAGGCTCGATTTGCTCAAGTCCAATGATTTTGATCTTCTTCTTCAAGGTTTCAACCATCTCAAGTCTCAAGGCTTCAACATTCAAGCAATAATCATGGAGTAAGCTTCATTTTAAATGCTCGAATGCCATTGCTAAGAAGCATCATCATTGTGGTATAGGGGATGCTTATGACTGCATTTTAAATGCTTGGAATGCCATTAGTTTGCCTACTTGCATGCTAATTGCAATGATGGGAATGCTCATGAGACTTTGAAGCCCTTGCATAGCCATTACATTTACCATTGAAAGGATTTTTTGGATGCATCATATGAGCCCTTGATTTGCTTAAGCATTAAGCAAACATCACTCCTTTGGTGTTCATTGAACCAATTGGAGTCTACTTGCCATATGATTAATTGATTGGTGCATTGATGAGGGCCATGGAGTAAAGGCAAAAAGGGTTGAAGTGATGCAAATCAGTGACTTGTGCTTGTGAATCACATGATTTTGGATGCTATGTGGATATTGTTTTTCTGGTGATTGATGTGATGGAACTACTTTGGATGAATGGTTCAAATTTTATGCACCCTCCTTCTCTCCACCTAGTAGGATATCAGCCGAACCATCCAGTATAACCTCCTTATATTAGATACTCATAATACATGGTTTTTTTCTCCAAAGATAACCACTTGAGATCATTTATTATGGGTCACACTAGATGATTTTTTCCAAAGGCTTACTCACCTACATTGGCACATATGATATGCAGATGGCAACTAGGATTCCTTTTCAAGTGGTTCTCACCTCACTAGAGAACCTTCCCCAATAGGTGGAAATCTCGTGATGGAGACGGTGGTGCAGCTAAGGTGGCATGGGAGGATGCGCTACCTAGCATGCCTTTTCTAGCCTCGCTCCTCTTGCAAGAGGATCCCCTCTCTCCTGGGCCCATCCTATTAAAGAGATGATCCCCTTTGTGCAAGCCTAGCTGGGACCAATCGTTCGATCTCCTAGATGGTCTACATTGATTTTTATCATGATCATGATATGTGGAAAGTGTGGACTAATATCCATGGCATGCATTGTTATATCATGTAGAAGGAGCCATGTAGTTTTGATGATGTGGATCACAATTGTGATATGGGAGACAAGCATGTGGGCATTGTTATGGATTGGCCACATGCATGGGTTGAGTGCATGGATGGTGTCTCCTCCCCCTCCAAATCTATGATTGACACTCTGAATCCACCATTGCTTTCAACGTAACCACCCATGATCTAGTAAGGATCTTCTCAATAATTTTAACATGGTATCAGAGCCAAGCCTAGAATCCATCAAGTTTATGAGCCCATTATCTAGTTAAGTACATGCTCTTTGTAATGATGAAATGAAATAGCATGAGTCATGCTAAAAACATTGTAAGTACTCCTATCTTATCCTTTTGAAGCTACATCCACATACACTTCACTTGAATCCCACTTCAATTCATAGTATCTAGTATGCTTGTGAGGGTACCTCGGGCATTGGAGAGGAGAGGCCTCGAGGAGCATGGCATGAACTCTCCTTGTCGTGAGTACTTTTGGTAAAGCGGCAAGGAGGGGGATTAGGTACTTGGATGTGAAGACTTGGCCCCAACTTGTGCCTAGAATCGGACTAGGTAGTATAAGGGTGGGAAGGCCTTGGCCAAGAGATTGGCAAGCATAAAGCTCTTCTTCGACACACAATCAACTATATTGCAAGCATACCGAGGCTATGGAAGCCATTGGTCACTTGATTGAGTGCATATTGGGCAATTGCTTTTGCATTTTGATTGAGATTTGGGCCAAATTGCGAGGAAACTATGGCAAACCTTTTGTGATTTTTTTTGCACTCTGCAGTGGGTAAAGAAGTGCAATTCGGTCCCAACTCGCTCAAGATCTCTCAAGGGTCTTTGGAAGTCTTAAAAGGGTGTCTTAAGGCGATCCTAACTAACCATCAAGTGGTTGATTCGAACACCGTCTCAGGGTACAAAAAGGATAGTTCTATCAGGCTAAAAGCCCTAATTCAGTCAAAAATGGGGTGGACTAAATTAAAAATGTTTACATAGCTTAAGAACACTACTAAAGAGCTTCCAATGAGCCAACAAGTTTCCAATTCCATGACCATTTGGATGGTCAATCCCTCATAGTTGACTTTCAGCTAAACGTCAAAACAGAGAGGTATAGGGGTGTTTGAAGTGGTGATCCAGGGTGATAGAAGTGTTCTTCTCATCGAGACGAACGTGGAAAGCCTTTGATCTTTCAATTCCAACATTGGTAGCACCAAAAACCCTAATGTGGTACCATGGGTGACCGTGAACAAGAGGGAATGCCTTTACATAACATGAGTGATCACATGGTGAATGAGGGCATGTCAGAGCACACAAGTGGAAGTGCACAAGTTTCTTTGAAGCACATTACTTTGGATATACTAAAGGTTACTATCACCAAAGCTATGAAGGATGCACAAAGGGGTATTTGCTTCCAAAACAGTGAGCTTTTGAGGCAAAACAGTGAGCATATGCGGCAAAGCAATGTTCTCATAGAGCAAATGTTCAATGCTATAAATGAGGGCTTCAAGAAGCTTGGTGATGGGATAAATGAAGTGCAAAGCTGTGTGGAAAAAATTGACACTTCCCTCGATATAGGACAAGAGGCTGGTCACAACCACAAAGGTCATTTCCAAATCCATCATCTTGTGGGCTTAGTCAAAATGGAAATGTTGAAATTAAGGTGGGAACTTCCAATGGGAACACTCAAAGTATGAAGACATCACTTCAAGAGAACCCAAAAGATGTTTCTCATGTTGAATCACCATTGTCAAAGCCCTATGGAAAGGAAGAAAAGCATAGGCAAGATTTGATGGAGTCAAATCAAAAGGAAATAGCCATAATTTTCAATGAAGATAACAAAGATAGGTATGCATGGTTATATGACAAGGTCATACACTCCAAGTTACCAAACTCCTTGACAAAGGATGATGCCATTATTACATGTGGATTCATTGCCTAAGTATGCCGAGGAATATTGGTGCCTTTCCTTCTTTGTGCCTAACATTGAGGAGAAGGAGATCATAGGTGGATTTGTGCAAAAATTAGGCAAGGAGTTCATGCAAGTGGTCCAATGAATCATGGATATTGACAATGACATTGCTCTTAATGAGATCATGCTGTTAGTGGAGCTCTTCTACAAGCCTACCCCATCTATACATGGGCTTTCTACTAGGAGTTCACTTCAGTCCACATCTCTTATTGGAAGCCATTGCTCTGGGGACACTTCAAGTGATGAAGGCGATGTTAATGATTTATGTCAAGTGGCTTCAATGCATGTATGGATGGCTGAAAATGAACCAGTGGATAGCCATGAAGATCCAAGTGTTGATGGAAAAGATGAAGAGCAAATGCATGGTTCTCTTCTTGGGGAGAATTGTATGGATAAAGATGAATGCAATGAGACTCTTCTTGATAATGGAGGATGAGATGCGAGGTGAATAGATGTGATGTGAATGGATGGATGGATGTGATGTGAATAGAGATGATGAGATATGAGGTGAATAGATGTGATGTGAATCAGATAGATGTGAATGGATGGGTGGTTGTGATGTGAATAGAGGTGATGAGATGTGATGTGAATCAGATAGATGTGAATGGATGGATGTGATGTGAATAGAGGTGATGAGATGTGATGTGAATCAGATAGATGTGAATGGATGGATGGATATGATGTGAATAGAGGTGATGAGATGTGATGTGAATAGAGGTGATGAGATGTGAGGTGAATAGATGTGATGTGAATCAGATAGATGTGAATGGAATGGATGGATGGATGGATGTGATGTGAATAGAGGTGATGAGATGTGAGGTGAATAGGTGTGATGAGATGTGATGTGAATCAGATAGATGTGAATGGATGGATGGATGTGATGTGAATAGAGGTGATGAGATGTGAGGTGAATAGATGTGATGAGATGTGATGTGAATCCGATAGATGTGAATGGATGGATGGATGTGATGTGAATAGAGGTGATGAGATGTGAGGTGAATAGATGTGATGTAAATTAGATAGATGTGAATGGATGGATGGATGTGATGTGAATAGAGGTGATGAGATGTGAGGTGAATAGAGGTGATGAGAATCAGATAGATGTGAATGGATGGATGGATGTGATGTGAATAGAGGTGATGAGATGTGAGGTGAATCAGATAGATGTGAATGGATGGATGGATGTGATGTGAATAGAGGTGATGAGATGTAAGGTGAGTAGGTGTGATGGATGTGAATAGAGGTGATGAGATAGGTGTGATGGATGTGAATAGAGGTGATGAGATGTGAGGTGAATAAGTGTGATGAGATGTGATGTGAAACAGATAGATGTGAATGGATGGATGGATGTGATGTGAATAGAGGTGATGAGATGTGAGGTAATAGATGTGATGTGAATCCGATAGATGTGAATGGATGGAGGGATGTGATGTGATGTGAGGTGAATAGATGTGATGTGAATGGATGGATGGATGTGATGTGAATAGAGGTGATGAGATGTGAGGTGAATAGATGTAACGAGATGTGATGAGAATCAGATAAATGTGAATGAATGGATGGGTGGTTGTGATGTGAATAGAGATAATGAGATGTGATAAGATGTGATGTGAATCAGATAGATGTGAATGAATGGATGAGATGTGATGTTATGTGAATCAGGATGTAAATGAATGATGTGGGATATGAGTGGATGATATGTGATGAAAATGGATGTAAATGTATAAGTGAAGAATGGATGTGAATGTATATGTGAAAGAATTGATGTGAATGAGTATGTGAAAGAATGGATATAGATGTGTATGTAAAAGAATGTTGATGTGTCATAAATATATGAATGAATGTGAATATGATGGTGGATATGAATGAATGTGATGTGATGGGATGTGAATCGGGATAGATGTGAATGAATGAGATGTGAGATAAAATGAATGAGATATGATGTGAGTGAATGTGATGTGGTCTAAATGGATGCGATGTGATGAAATGAAAAATGATGTGTTGAGAATGGGAATACACATGAAATAAATGAGAATTGATGTGGAACAATGTGGAAAGATGAGAGTTCGCATAGAAACTGTATTTATTACCTATTTTTAAATAGCTGTTTTATGTCAAGAATGCTGGGGAAGCATTTTGACCGTCTTGTGAATGAGGTTGTGGGGAGACCTAGTCTGATAAAGTTGCAACAGCTGACAAAGAGTCAATGGAAGACGTCTCATGTAGCAAGGTCGATCGAGGTCTTAACCAACCTCGGTTTGATTAAAATGGTGAGCTTTCGGTACGGTGAATGAGGGACCAAGGAAGCAGCCTATGAGTGAAGCGCTAGGTCACCTGCCTGTGAAGGATCCTAGCGGGTGCTGACCATACGGTGCCCGGGCTCTGGGTCGCCGATGATACCCATGCGTGCGGTGTCGAGGAAGATATTGGAACAAGGAGTAAGAGTTGTTTTCTGAATTCGGACATGGATCTGGTTGATTGACCTTGTTGGTCCTCAACGGATGAGTCCATGACTCTTTTATATAGATCCGTTGGTTGACCTTGCTGATCTTCAACAGAGATTCTATTTTGATATGTGAATATATTGCCGGTTACTATGAGCTAGGAACTATCGAAAAGGCTCCCTGAGTGGACAGGTGGTGAGCGTTCTGGTTGCCAATGATGCCATAGGTATACCGATGAAGGAATGATTGGAATTAAGGATTCAACCGGAGATTTTGAGGATTATGATCAGTGACTCTATGATTTCATTAAATGATTGTTTTAAAGATAGCTGATTCTGTGAAAAAAGCAATTCCTTATTGGGTGTGTAAGTGGTGTGACTAATTTTAAGTTTGCATGAATACCCGGCTAGGGGACATGGGAACTCTTTTCCCTGGTACCCGAGACAAAACCTAACCAAATTCTTAATTGGATCCCATCACTACAGTGGTTGGCTAGCGGTTGGCTAACCCACAGGACTGGATGGGGTTAGGCTGGACTGATGGATCCCTAAATTGAGACTCAATTCTGTTATGGTACGATAGATGAAGTAAATCCCGGACAAAAATTATTCTATGGAAAAGAATCAACGGCTGTGCCTCTCAATGAGGAAAAAAGCGTTGGTCTCTATGATGATCCAAGTGTAAATTTTTCCCTGATCTGACTATGGGACTTACGGGTTCGATCAAATCAGTTCAGTTAGTTAAGGCTTTTGACTAGTCAGAGAAAAATTATCCCGGAAGAATTGCCCGTGATTTTCGAGTAAGGGAAGTTTTTCTGGGTTCGGTTTTGGAAGAACCGATGGATTAGTCTCTTGTCTGGATATCTGTGGGCGAGTCCCCGAGTGAGGGATCGTGTCCCACGCAAGAAGTGCTGCTAGCACCCCTAAATTCATTGCGCAGTGGGGATAGGGATCTTACATATCCATAAGCCCAAGGAGTCTTGTTGAGCATTGGTTGATGAGTGGTGAAGTATACCAATGACCATGTCTATCTATACAATAAATTTACAGCAATGGCATCCTTCATATCATCATCCAAATCCATGAAAATAGCTGTCCAAAAACACCAACAGCTGTACTTATTTCATGAAGACTCAAGCATAAGGTAATAGGTGACCCACACCAAGTATCCATCAAGAAGGTTGACTTCTAAAAATGCCCGATTCAAAAGGAAACCCATCTGCTTCAAATGGCAATGCATAGTATCCACTCGGGTCATATAGAAATCCATCCGCTTCAAGTGGCAATGCATGTTGTCCACCCGGATCATATGGAAATTCATCCGCTTCAAGTGGCAATGCATGTTGTCCACCCGGATCATATGGAAATGAATCCCACATCAATCATCTTTCCATGTATACCAAGATCAAATGGGTAAGAAACATCATGGTTGGAAGTGTCATACCAACCAATGATCCGCCATTAAAGTCCACCCATGAATCACTTCCATAAACCAAAGCAACATCATCATCATTACCCAAAGCATTTTCCTCATAAATGTCATCATAAGGATCACAACAATCAACCACATTATTACTTTCATCCACACCATCATTTTGTGAATCCACATCATATGTCACATCTTCATGGTCGGCAACCACAAATCCCTCATGCAATGCAACACCATGAAGATCTTGGTGAGTTGTCTCCATTATCAAGAAGAGTCTCATTGCATTCATCTTTATCCATGCAATTCTCCCCAAGAAGAGAACCATACATCATATGCCACATCTTCATGGTCGGCAACCACAAATCCCTCATGCAATGCAACACCATGAGAATCACCTCTATTCACATCACAACCACCCATCCATTCATTCACACTTATCTGAAACTCATCACATCTCGTTACATCTATTCATAGAATTTAAACATAGAATTTAAGAGAATTCTAATTTTTGATATAAAGATTCTTTACGCATCTATTTATGCATAAAAATCAACTTCAGTAGGAATAACACTTTTATAAAAATCCTTTTATGCATCTATTTATGCATAAATTCAATTTTAAGGAAAATAACACTTTTGAAATAAAATTAAATCCTTTATGCATCTTTTTAGGCATAAAATTATTTTTAATAAAAATAACACTTTTGAAATAAAAATAAATCCTTTATGCATCTTTCTATGCATAAAATCAATTTTAATGAGAATAACACTTTTGAAATAAAAATAAATCTTTTATGCATCTTTCTATGCATAAAATCAATTTTAATGAAAATAACACTTTTGAACTAAAAATAAATCTTTTTTGCATCTTTCTATGCATAAAATCAATTTTAATGAGAATAACACTTTTGAAGGAAAAATAAATCCTTTATGCATCTTTCTATGCAAAAAATCAATTTTAATGAGAATAACACTTTTGAAAGAAAAGTAAATCCTTTATGCATCTTTCTATGCATAAAATTAATTTTAATGAGAATAACACTTTTGATATAAAAATAAACATTTTATGCATCTTTCTATGCATAAAATCAATTTTAATGAAAATAACACTTTTGAAAGAAAAATAAATCCTTTATGCATCTTTCTATGCATAAAATCAATTTTAATGAGAATAATACTTTTGAAGGAAAAATAAATCCTTTATGCATCTTTCTATGCATAAAATCAATTTTAATGAAAATAACACTTTTGAAAGAAAAATAAATCCTTTATGCATCTTTCTATGCATAAAAATTAATTTCAATGAAAAGAACATTTTTACAATAAAAAAAATTTCATTATGCATCTTTCCATGCATATAAATTAAATTCAATGAAAATAACACTTATAATTTTAAAAAAATCCAATATGCATCTTTCTATGCATAGAATTTAAATTCAGTGAAAACAACACTTTTATAATAAAAAGATTTTCAATATGCATCTTTCTATGCATAGAAATTAATATCAGTGATATCCATGCATATTTATAGGTGAATATGTACATGGAGTAAATAAAAATATTTCTTTTAGAATGCAAAAACGGTGGGAATTACTCTTTTAGAATAACATAAAAATAAACTTTATTTTTCACAAAATTTAAAAAAATTTTACCATAACCTCCTTTGTATGGTTGATCATTTCTCAATTTTTAGCATTCTATTTTCAATTTAAAATTAACCCCAATTTGAAGTAAAGTACTCTAATCTACTCAATTTTCACTTTCTAGTGAGTCAACAATAAGAAAAGTTAAACAATTTATTTGTTACTCATTTAGGATAAAGAAAGGCTGAATTCTTAAGGAAGAGAAGGGGGTAGCCTTTTCATCAAGGCATAACATCAGGATTCACTTAATCAACTATAAAAAAAATAAGAAAATCAGAAAACCATAGATTTGAAATTAAAAAGTAGAAATTTTAGCTTACATGGAGTTTTGTAAGCTTTCCTTTAGCTTGAGGGATTGAGGGTTCTACTCTTGTTTGGATCAAGAGTAGCCACTAATTTCTTTGGAGAGGATTTAGTCAAAAATAATTAAATTATCAAGTGAATTCAATGTAATTGGCTCTGGGTAGGAGTAAAGTAACAGTGCATAAACACTATTAACCTTTTACAAAGAGGGAGGCTTCTATTTATAAGAAAAAATTAGCCTCTAACCAAGCAAACTGATTCTAGAATTTTCCAGATCAGTTGGTCAATTTTGACCATTTTTGGGTCAGTTTAGCTTACTTTTTGGATCTAGTTGAAACAGGAGAGAGGAGAGATAAAAATATCTCATTATTTATGAGTTTAAAACTCCTCCACACCTGTGAAATAGGTGCCTCCTTCATGAGGGGAGATTCCTACACTGAGGTGTCAAAAATGCATCATTTCCTCTAAATATCTCTTCTTTTTTAACCAATAAACCTTGCAAGTCCTTAGTCAACTCTTTATCTTATGTAAGCATTTACTCATTTTTGGGGTATTCTCTTTTATTCTTCAATTTATCTTCTCCCTACATTTGGATTAATCTTATTGGTCCCCATAGGAACCTTAATTGGAGCATAATTCAAAAATTTCTGAAAATCTGGACCTTTAGGCTAAGGTCCTTTATACCTATTTTTAATTAATTCCAATTACACATTGGAAAGTTCTTTTTGAATTTTTGTTTCAGGGAAAACCATTTTAGACATTAGGAGGATTTTTATATCAAAAAATATCTCAATTTTAAAATATCTCTCTCTAGAAATTTTCTCTCTCTAGGTCAAAACAGGGTAAAATAGGATCTTTCTTTTATTTTAGAGAGGGGATAGATCAGAAGGGGAGGTTCTTACACCTACACACCTCAAAAGCCAAAGGGAGGAATCTTACAGGATATCACAAAGAGCAGTCCATATGTACATCAAATGAGTGGACAGCTCTATGTGGAGTTCTTTTGTGTGAGGCACTTTTGGAGTTGCAACAAATGTACTTCCACATTCATGAGAGAAGTCAAGAAGATTCCCAACATCCCTTGCATTGCTCCATACATGGTTTCGAGGACCAAACCTTTGGGTGGGGATGGTTTGTAATGAAGGGGGCTTGGAATTAGACTCAAAGAGAGCCCATGGGCATAGATATGGCCGGGCAAGTATGGAGGCCCAATATTAATGAGTGTGAAAAGGTGGACAAGTATATAAGTTAATATTGTAACTAGGGGCATAACACACTTTTACTCTCCTTTTACTAATGAAATCATACTTCTTGGAGCTCCATGCTTCTATGGCTATGGTGGTACTTCCTTGAGTGCATGTGGTACTCCATCTTGAGTGCATGTGGTACTCCATTATGAGTGCAATCTTTCTCTCTTTCTTTTCTCCATCATTACGTCGTAGCTCTTTCCCTTTTTGCTCTCTCACCACCCAATTAGGTGCCATGAGTATTGTTGAGAAGTCAATTGGCATCATTTTTGTAAGCATATGTTCCCTATTGAGTTATAAAGGTGTATTTCTTCTAATCTTCCATTGCTATCAGTTGATTGCACCTCTAAATCCATTCATAAATAAGTATATTTCATGAGATGAGCTACAACATATAGAACTACTTCTACAAATGGTAAATAAAAAGGATCCTTCTAGGAATTTAATGTCATGTAGTCCGCACAACTCTCAATTTTCTTAGGCATCGTGTTAGCATACAATTGATATAGATAGCTTGCCTGAGTTAGTAATATAATATAGAAGCATTGATTGTAGGCCTAAAGTTTTCAACCCTACCTTGGCCTTTAATTTGAAACCTTGTATGAGGGCTTGGACTTCAGAGAAGGAAACTTTCTTTTCAAGTTGGCCTTCAAATGCCAAAGAGTTTCTATGGGTGGTCTTTTAAAAAACAATATACCCTTTTCTATAAAGTTCAATACCCTAAAAGATCCCTTTTTCTATGAAGTTCAATATACTAAATGAACCCTTTTTCTACAAAGTTTAATATACTAAAATAGCCCTTTTCTATGAAGTTCAATATTTATATTCAAGATTACAACAATAGAAACGTAAACATAATTTTCTATACTAAAAAACTTTAATAAGTCAATATTTTGTAGTTGTAGGTTTGTAGTTGTAGCATACACTTGGTGTTGATCATTGTTTTTTTTTTTTGTTTCTTGAGCTTATCTACATCATTCTAAGCTTAGGGAGAAAACCCTTTTCCACATCTTATGTATACGATGCTCAAAGATAATGAAGGAATTGGTTTCCCTCACCTGCTAAAACACTCCCAATCTCCACATCACTTACTCTTGTATTGTGGTGATGGATTGTGGCCTACAAGCTTTCTATCTATCCAAGCCTCATAAATTGCCTCCCAATCGACCTCATATAATATCTATGGAGCACTTAGTGACAAAAACATAAGCGTATATAGGGTCTTAAGACACAAACTACTTTGTTCATCATCCTTAATTCAATACTTCTTAGAAAAACCATGCTTACATGGTGTTGTACTAACAAGCACTATAAGCATGATTTGACAAAGCCACATTAAATTTTGATAAGCATGAATCCAATCCATCTTGGTACCACATTTTCTCCAAGTTTCATGAAAAGTAACCCTAGGATATGCCTTCATTAATGTAAGAGTAAACTCAACATGCTCTACTTCACACTCACTCTCATTTATAAATTGGTACTCTTTAGACCCCAACTTCTCACACAAATGTCCCAAAAACATTCTATGTTGGCTATCCCCCCTAAGATCTTAATCTGTATCATAACTTTTAGGACTAGCCAATTTTCTTGCATTCAATAATGGCAAGTCTGTCAATCTTAGATTCAAACCATCAATAACATTTTCCACAAATGTTTTCCCTTAGTCACACAATCAGTAAGTAATCCTCTAGTGAAACATTGAGGCATTAAGAAAAATGCAACACATGCTTATGTTCAACACCACTTTAAGTGATCAAAAGATGGTAAGTGTTTTCATCCACATATAAGAGAAAACCATCTTTTGATCTCCTTAAAAAATCTCTTGATTGTTGAACTCTGACTTGTGTATTATATTTAGGTCTATGTCCTTATATATGATCTTACAAAAACCAATTTGCTTTTCCTCAAAAAAGCATAAAGTATGATTTTTACAAAAAAAAAACTATTTAACCAACCCACCTTCTTAGATTAGTCAATATATCCAAGGTTTAGGCATTTAGGGGTTGCAAAGGGTTAGTATCTAACACTTCTAAAGGTTTAGGTCTTGTGGTAGTGCTAGGCAAGGAACCAAATCCCGGAGGGATTGATGTGACAAGGGATGTAAATCCCGATGACACACTTGTTGTTGTCGACATGAAAAATGATATTGGGAGGTGCATTTGGGGCATGATCTTAATGGCTCAAAGAGTTTAGCCAATGGGTTTAGTCTGGGTGTGGGCCCACATAATTCCTCTATCATTGCCATATCTTGACATTGCTAGTTACTCCTAAATGAGCAAGCAAAAGTGTTTTTTTTTTGTTTTTTAGGTTTTCTTACAGCCTTAGGAGGCCTGCTGCACCCTTCTCTGGGTCAAACAAGTGTCCGTTTGCCCTAATTAGCGTAGGCGCTAAACGCACGTGAAGAACGACCTTAGATATATATTTCCAAAAAAAGTGCGTGCCATTGGTGTCCCAGATAGAAGCTGAGGTCTCAAAAGTGCATGTGAACGCCCTCTTAGGATGAACTTTTTCAGAAAAAGTGCATGCCAACAACATCCCAAATTGGAGAGGTCTCAAAACCTATTTCCCATCAGTGAGATGAAATTTTCACGGAAGGATTTTTCCCGTTGTTTCGCAGTCCGTTTTTTAATGTGTTCTAGAAGGAATTCAAAAAAATGTATGACAGAGTTGTAGTATTTTTGGAGTACTACAACTTTGTCTCTCTGATTTTTTTGTGATTTTAACGTTTAGACACTTAAAAAGTAGTCCGAATATGGTACGCAATCTTTTTTGGGCTATTTTGGATGTTTTTTGGTCCGTTTTTTGTCTCAATTTTCGGGTCAAATTTTGAGGTTGGTCGAAGGCCAAAACAATGGATTTTTCCCTTAGATGCTCAAGACCGAGTTTGAAGAGCTCGATGTAGGCTTTCCAATGAGCACTAGAATGTGTTCAACAGCCTCAGAGTTTAGGTGATATGAGCCTCCAAACAGGGCTGCTTTCTAGATTTTTTTTTTGTGCACAGACCTTTTCACGGACGTGTGTGGAGAACTTTCACGCCGTGAAACACATCTCACAGAATTAATTAAATTTAATTAATTTTTTTATGCATGTCTATTTCACAACGTGAAACTCAGGCCATGAACTGCATCTCACGGTCGTGAAATAGGTATTTCATGGATTTTGTTTTTTGGACACGGGCCTGTTTCACGAACCTGAAATAGTACAGCATGTTTCACACCGTGAAATAGGTATTTCACGGATTTTTTTGGCAATAGCTAATCGATGAAAAAGCTAATTCGTGAAATAGCTATTCCGTGAAAAAGCCAATTCGTGAACAGCTATTCCGTGAAACAATTAATTCGTGAAACAGTTATTCATGAAACAACTATTCTGTGAAATGGTAAATTTTCTTGTTTTCTTTTTTTTGAGTCTAGAGGAAAATTCAAGTTTTCTTGTGTGGAGGGAATATTTTTTCAATTTTAAATTGGGGAGATATGGGCATTTTCCCAAAAAGGTAAGTGGGAATAAAAAAGTCAACACTTTTATAACACTCTCTTACACCCTTCATCATAAATGACCCCTAAAAGTGACCATTTTTATAACTCATTAGCATCTTTCCATTCAATGCCCACCATTAGCCTTAATGAGTTATGGAAAAAAGTGCTTAAAAATTAATCCTTCCACTAATCTTTCTCCCTTTTGGACTAATTAAGGGTCCCTAATTAACTTTTAATCCTTAATTAATCCACACCATTAAGCACAACATTAGATAGATCCATAGATTACTGAGCTTTGTTCTTAATCTAAAGTATAAATTAACTAATAATCAAAGATTAATTAATCCATTAATTGTGGCTCTTTTCTTTATGTAAATCAGGCCAAAGAGAGCAAAAATTCTCTAATTGGTGAAGAAACTAATGCAATTAGATGTTTTGATGCATCTAGATGCTCCCAAAACACTTAAAAACATTAATTTTGACACCCCACCTGACCAATTTTAATCCCAAAAAACACATTTTCTAGTTTTTTGCCTCTTGAACTGAATTAATCACCCTTACTAACAAAAGCTTATCAATTAAGGAAGATTAGTCGATTTCAAGATCTTTTAAAAGTTTTTATGAAATCTCTCAAATGATTAAGCTACCCCTAATAACACTCTGATGTATACAAATCAAACAAAAAACACACAAATCAAGCAAAAATTAATGATTTTAGCTCTATGTTTAACTCCAGAGAGAGCTAAAAATCATAAAATTACAATGGATGTAATGGATGCAAACTAAACCTAACACACTCTATGTGCACACTTAACAAACACTAAAAAATAGATTAGAACTAACAAAATAACACATTTAAGCTTAAAAATCATTCTTTAAAAAAAAGAGAGAGCTATTTCTCACAAAATCACACACAAATCTCCATATTAATCACATCTTTTCGTGGAAAACCACCAATCAAGACAATGGGCAATGGGTTTGCGTAGATTGGAGAGCAAACAATGGAAAAAGCCAAAGGATGACTCCCTGGCAGCAGTGGCGCCAAAAACGTTATGGCTTATCCAAACCCCCCTTAAAACACATCCAACAAGAAGATTACATGGTGAACCGCAATTGTCGTGAGAATCTTTCCATTGACCGAGCTTGTAACCCTTGAGGTCTCCAAGCTCCACAACTCCTCGAGAAGCAATTCCACCGCACCTCCCATGAGCGTTGTCACACCGCCGTGTTACACTACATGTACATGTACTCATCCCTCCTCTCACCTCACTTCACTCACACATACTCACTAGCATGGATTAGATAGAGATTAGCAAGATCAAGACTTTATTGCACAATGGGAGAGTCCTTTGTATTATGAGAGATATTCACTTATATATATATATGGCCATAAGTGTTCACACTTATATATATGGCCATAAGTGTTCACACTTACTTAAATTGTGGCCGACCGGGCACTTTAGGCTCATAAGAGGCCTAATGGTATTACAATGACTACTCTCATAATATATCCATGAAGTACGTCACTTGGTACTTCATCTTAACTTGCTACATGCTCTTGAAATGGAAATCGCCATAAGTATTCCATCAGACCATTACGAGCGCCCATCCAGGTTGTGGATTTGGACACCATTGCTTCATATCTTGAACGTATGACCTTTTGGTGTATCTACTTTGACTCCTGGATATAAGATAATGGCAGTAGCTCTTGTTAACCCTAGGAATGGGTTAATAGGGGCTCCCAAGGGAAGAGTTGGGACTGTGTTTGGAGCATTCTCTGTTGTGTCGTGTTGACATGTACACGCTTCTCGAGGTAACATTTGGCATATAGAAAGAGTGGTGCCTGTAAGCGGTGGGAGAGGCAGACGCATGTACCTTTCAGGGATAGTGGTCGCATGAGTGTCCACGTGGCGGCCAGTGGAAACCATACGCTAAGGTGGCCAGTTTTTGGTCCATGTGGGAACCCTGGTATGTGTACAATCTAAGGTAAGGTTCTTTGATGCACGTTTCTCGAGGAGGCATCTTTTGGGACACTGGCCTCGATATGTGTGTCGGCACGTCCGATGGGCTATTTAAATTTTTTTACGGTGAAATTGTTTAGGGTATTTTCTTGGTCATAGGGGTGCAGTTAGTTCATCAATCAGACACCCGAACATGAATTTATTAAGGTCTGAAGTTTACCGTAATTTAACTAAAAAATTATGTAGAGGCTTATTCCGATGTCCGTTTTAAGTGCTATAAAATCCCACATTAGGGTAAAATCACGCATAGATTTTAAATTTGGACTCAAAATTTTAATATTCCAAGTAAAAATACCTCAATTATTAAAATGTTGATTTTTACGCTACAAAAGGGACCAAAATTTCATCTATTAAATGGACATATATTATATTGAAGATATGCATGTTATATCCTTCCCCCCTTAAAGAAAGCGAGATATCCTCATCTCATCATGAATTTGGGGTAATCTCTTAAGAGTGTAGCTTCATCTTCCCAAGTTGCATCCTCTTCAGGAAAGTAGTCTTTCCATTGCACTAGATGTTCTGTAAGGATTCGATTACGAAGCCGCCTTTCTCTAGAATCTATGATTCTACTAGGTTACAACTCAAGGACTCCTTGAGTTGGGATTACAACTTGTCATCATCAAGAATATGATCGAGACTGGGTACATAAAGCTTCAACAATCTTACATAAAATACATTGTGAAACTTAACATGGACCGGGAGCTATAGCTTATAAGAACTTCTTCCCAAACACTTAATGACTATATAGGGCCCACAATATCTTGGGTTGAGTTTCTTATATTTCCCAAGTGATAGAGAGCTACACTTGGGTCGTACCTACAGAAGAACTTTGTCCCCTTCCTTGAAGATCCTTTCAACCCTCCTTGTGTCAACATAATGTTTCTGTCGATCTAGAGCAACTTAAATATCTTTCTGGATAGCCTTGGTTTACTCTTCCATCTCCACGAGCATTTTTCTGGATGCTTCAACTCTTAAGGTTGGATTAGATAAATTTGGAGGAGATAAGCATTCCTACCCCATAGAGTGACTTAAATGGTTATATCCCTATGCTCTGGTGATAAGATGTATTATATAGGCAAATTCTGATAGAGAAAGATATTGAATCCATCTTCTTGGCTCCCACCCACAATATGATCTAAGAATGTCCTCAATTACTTGGTTGACTCTCTCAATCTGGCCCCATCAGTCTCTAGATGGTAAGCTGTACTGAAGCAAAGTTGAGTACCCAAGGCCTGAAATAAGGACTTCTAGAACTTTGAAGTGAAGTCAAAGTCCCAATCATTGACTATCCTTTTTCGGTAAACCATGAAGCTTGAAGACCTCCTTGATGAATAATCAAGTAACATTAGAAGCTTTAAAGGTTTCTTTGCCGGTATAAGATGAGCTACTTTGGTGAGGAAGTCAACCACTACAATTATGGAATTATATCCTCCTTGTACAGTGGGGAGACGTGACAAAATCCATACTAATGCTTTCCCACTTCATTTGAGGAATATCCAAGGGTTAAAGCTTTCCAGGCATCTTAACTCTTTCAGCTTTGATCCTTTGACATGACAGACATTGCTTCAAGTCTCGAAGGACATCATTTTTCAATCCTACCCAATGATAGCTCCTCCTTAGAGCATTCAAGGTCTTTACATAGCCTAGGTGCCCTGTGGTGGGGCTATCATGAGCTTCATGGAGGATTAACTTCTTTAGGGAAGAGTCCTTTAGGAGTACATAGCCTATGATTGAAGTAGAGGCACCCATCATGGGTAAAGTAACCCTTGATTAGATTTTTCTCCTACTATGAGTTTCCCCCTTCTTTGACTAGGTTCACCATCCTTTGGTGGTCAGGATCATGAAATGAGGCTTCTTTCACCTTGACCACTATGGGGTCATTTAGCATACAAATTGCACTCAAGAAAGATTTGTGGCTAAGTCTGCTACCACATTATCCTTCCCAAGGAGGAATTTGATGTCGAAGTCATATTCTTGTAGGATTTCAACCCATCTTCTCTGCCTCATATTGAGGTTAGGCTGGGTGAAGATCCACCTTAGACTCTTGTGGTTGGTTACAAGCTAGAACTTGCGCCCCAAGAGGTAATGTCTCCATAGCTTGAGGCAATGAACAACTGATAAGAGTTTCAAATCATGGGTGGCATAGTTGGCCTCATATTGCTTCAGCTTGCAAGAAGTATAAGCCACTGGTCTTCCTTCTTGTGCTAAAACACCACCAAGTGCTAGACTACTAGCATCAGTAAACCACCTCAAATTCCCTGGTGAAATCAAGAAGTTTTAGGACTGGTGCTGAGGTAAGGAAGGCCTTGAGCTGATCAAAGCTGACTTAATGGATTAGTAACCACACTATTTTGCAATGCTTCTTAAGAAGACTAGTCATTCCTTCTTAAGAAGACTAGTCAATGGTGTAGCTACCAGGGAGTAATCTTTGATGAAAATCATGTACCATCTTGTGATTCCCAAAAATAAATGAACTTCGCAGACTAAATTAGGGGGTGGCCATTCGAGTATATCTTTGACCTTGTCAAGATCTACTGAGATACCATCTTGGGAGGAGACAATGAATCCAAGATACTCAATCTGGTGAGAGTAAAGAAGGTACATTTACTTTTCTTAGCACAAAGTTTATGTCTACGTAGCAATCACAGCACTCTACACACATGCTCCTCATGTTCTTCCACCGACTTGGAGTAGACTAGAATGTTGTCAAAAAAGACAAGAAAATTTTCATCCAAGTAGGGACTGAATATATCTTGCATTAGGCGGTTGAAAGTTGGAGGAGCATTGGTTAACCCGAATGACATCACAGTAAACTCATAGTGGCCATAATGGGTATTAAAAGTTGTCTTGGGTATATCTGCTTCCTTGACTCTGATCTGATAGTATACCTTAAATATTTCTTAAAGAAAACCTTGGCCCCATGAAGCCTATCAAGAAGCTCGTTGATGCGAGGGATAAGGTTCTTGTTCTTAACAATGACTTGATTTAGCCCCCGATAATCTATGTAGAGAATGAAGAGTGTCGTCCTTCTTCTTTTAGAAAAGAACGGTGCTCTCCAAGGAGAGCTGCTAGGGCATACAAATCCTTGCTCAATGAGTTGGCAAAGTTGCTTCTTGAGCTCAATGGCTTCAAGGAGAGACATCTTATAAGGTATTTTGGAGACATGTTGAGAACCATGAATTAGCTCGATCTCATGGTCCACTTCATGAGGGGGTGGTAGTCTTGTAAGCTGATCAGGAAAGATGTCAGAGAATTCTTGGAGCCAAGAGGGTTCTGATTCTTTATGGGGTTGTTCGGCAGCTTTGTTAAGCTTGACAAGGAAAACTTATTGGACCTTACATACTCCCTTAAGAAGATGTTTTGCTTTGACTACCCTAGACTTGGGTTTACATGTCTTCCCCTGAACTAGTACTACTTGAACATGCTCATTTTTAAAAGTGATACTCCCCTGAACTAGTACTACTTGAACGTGCTCATTTTTAAAAGTGATACTCCCCTGGTTACAGTGAATACTAGCATTGTTTGCGAGACTGACTAAGCCATCCCAAGGATCCCATCATAAATGCCTAATGGTAGGACTCTAAAATGGCCATGAGTTTGTTCACTACCCAATTCAAAGTCAAGGTTTCCTACAAAGTGGTGAGATACTACTTCCTTCCCATTAGCTAGCTCTACAACCATTTTCCTAGTTGGTTTTTGATCCAAGTTTAATTTTCATAAACACCTTGGAGAAATAAATGAATGGGTACTACCGCAATCAATCAAAAGCTGGAATGGCTTACCATGATGAGCAGCTAAGGTTTGAATAACACCAAATTGCTCGTTTTAGGACCTTGATGCTCTACCATCGCATGGATGGCGGTACGCTCTTCTTCGGCCATTTCCAAAGTTGATTCTTCATTTATAGCACCTGCACGGGCAATTGCTCCACGACCTTTACCACGTCCACCACCCCTTGTACCTTGGTGGATGGGGATTCCACGACCCAAATTTGCTCGACCACTTTGAGGAAAGGGTGTTCCAAGCTTGGGGTAATTTTGGCTTTAAAGTGTCTGGGCTCATTGCAATGGAAACACACAAGGACCTAGTAAAAGCAATATATGTATGGGGAACAAAGAAGTTAGTTGGCTAACCTTGATTGTAGTTGGGAGCATTTGGCTGGGGCTTCTTCTAAGACTGGTCCTTAGGGTTTGATTCAGGGTGAGATCTCTTCTGGGGCCTAGCTTTGCTAGACTTTAACTCCTTGGCTTGTATGAGAGCATCTTGAATGTACTTGACCTCATTGGTTCGAGCCAAAGGTTCATTCAAGCCTTTGCAAAAGTGGGCTACTTGCTGGGAGGTAGTCATGGGTGGGGCAAATTTCCAGAGAGTGATGAACTTAGAGTAGTACTACTCCAGAGTTAAGCTAAGCTACTTGAGGCTAAAGAACTCATTCATCTTAATAGACACATGAGAAGGGGGAAGATACCGCTCCTTCACAGCTTGTTTGATGTCATCCTAGGTTGGGAGTGTTTGGTAACTTCCTTATCGTGGCACCATTGCTTCCACCACAGCTTAGCATCCCCGATGAGGTGAAACCGTGCAAGCATGGATTGGTTTGCAACTCTAGTACCGGTGGCTAAGAAGTAATCATCCATTGCTTCAATCCATACCTCGAGATACTTCTTAATTTTTGAACCTTCCCCTTTAAAGGAGGGAGGTTACATCTCTTTAAGTAGGAGGTTCTTCTCCTATGTGTTTGTGTATGGGAGAGGACTGATCATCATGGCCATCATTGCAAGATTAAATTTAGGATTATGAGACTTATAATTTACACTACGCTCATGATATAAAAATAAAACCTTGAAATCATTTATTTCTCCATTCAATATTTACAAGGACAAGATGGATTCAAGGATTTAAGACTAATGTATTTGCTCTTATTCATCATAAAAGAGACTTTTAGGCTTAACTAGGGCATAAGACTCAAGCGGTTCATGTAGGATATGAAAAACTGATGGTAGGGGAGGTAGACTATAGATTGTATTATGTTTCATAACAACTACTCGGTCGGTGGGTAAGACTTGCCTTACTTGGTCATACACCCAATGGTTTTGCCATATATATGGTTCCCTTCAATGGCCATGTAACTATCTGGTCTAGAGGTACCCATAAATAAGCGGAACATCTTAAGCTTCTCGATCCAAAAAAATCCACTTTAAATCGATGGTGAGATTCCCAATTCGATCTGCTCTGATGATGAAGTACCTCGGCCCATGATTCTAAAAGTGGTCTCTACCCCACCCTCTAAACATACAAGAGGAATGAGGGAGGGAAAACTTCTCAAGTATTTGCATCATCGTATCATAGAATTTGAAATTCAAGGAACAACAAGTTGTCTCGAAGATGCATTGGAAGACTAGGAATCTAGAATAAGTGTCTTCTTTCTCCTACAATCATTCATTCACCAAATTAAGTTGTACTAGTAAGGTATTTTATCAAGCAACATCTAATTGCAGTAAAACATATACTTTAAAATAACCCTAAATAACAAATCCTAGGAACTAAAACTTTGCTCTGATACCAATTGTAAGGTCCCCAACCTAAAAAGGGGAATCCTTAAGATAGTCTACTAAGCCTTTGAAAGAATTTCCTAGTCATCGTTGACGCCTCAACTATGTCGAGATACGAGTATACGACTACTAGGTAAGACCTTAAAACAACCACTTAACTTAAAACAATGATACAATAATACTAGAAACAAAGAACTTAATAAAAAATAATTACAACAGTTCAAATCCAACTATACCCAGATCCAAGCTCTCTTATTCCATATTTTATTCCGTCGATAATCTAGAATTCAGCTTCCAATTTCCATAGACTAGGCAATCCCTACGAGACCATACATGTTGTCATTGGTAGTCGGCAAGGACTCAAGCCATGGACTCTCACCCTCTCAGGCTCCGTCACTTGATTCTCTTAATCCTCGGAGGGATGTCTATACGCTAGGGTGGGCTTATTCACCGCACTAGCCTGGGCCCACAGAACTAGGCACTAACGTCGCCGCCTGGCTACACAAGCACATGAACGAGGTTAGCATCAAGGTGGGAAGAAGATGTACCTATACTTTAATTTAAGCAAGATAGCAACATAATAGTTCAATCCAACCTTTAAACCAGAAACCACATTATCCTTTCAAGAAAGCAACAATTCTACAAGAAATTTAAAGTTTAGATAATTATGAGATCTTATATTCTCAAAACAAGGGAAAGTAGCATCCTTATCTTTCTTAATTTATGCTAAGAATAAGGATTAATCTGAAAATCTCTTTTTAGATGATTATCAAGCTAACCTTGCCATTACCTCCATGAGGGACTCCCAAGGGAGGAGCTAGGGCCGCGTTCGGAGCATTCCCTCTCATGTTGTGTTGACACGTACACGCTTCCCGAGGTAACATTTTGGCATCTTTGAGGAGGAGCCATATTTTCCACTCTCTCGTAGCTCGTGGAATCACAAACTCAATGATCCAGATGGATCACAATTTGGAGTTGTTTGCTTACTTTATGAGCAAAAGACTCACCTGTGTGGGAACCACCTCCAAGTGCTAGAGTGTGCTTGCTTAAGTCTCTTTATATGGGAGGGGGCAAAAAGTAGAGTGTCCTTAAGTCTATTCACACAGGGGGAAGAGAGAGAGAGAGAGAGAGAGAGAGGGAGAGATAGGTGGAGGACACCCCCTCCACAATAGAGGGGGTGGGAGGCTGGCTGAAAAAGGGCTTGCTGGGAGGTTGGCTGCAGAGGCATGTCAAGGAGAGTCTCAACTCAAAGCGTCGGTTGTTGGGCATAGAGGGAGGTTCTGGGGGTTTTATAATGGGTCTGGTATGGGTAAGAAGAGAGCAAAGAGGGGTGAAAAGGACAGTGTACACGTGAAGTATGCCGGCCTTGGTGGCATGAGTCTGTAGAAAGGGTGGTGCCTATAAGTGGCATGAGCCTGTAGAAAGGGTGGTGCCTATAAGTGGGCCAAAGGTGGGGTACGCATGTACCTTTTGGGGCAGTGGTAACATGGGTGTCCACGTGGTGGCCAACGCATAAACCATATGCTAAGGCGATCGATTTTGGTCCGTGTGTGGGTGCTCTAGTATGTGTACGATCCAGGGTAAGGTCCTTTGATGCAGTAGGGACCCCCTTTTTTGGAGCATTGGCCTCGATATATGTACCGACGCATTCGATGGCTGTCGAAATGTTTTAAGGTGAAATTGTCCAGGGTGTTTTTCTAGTTTCAGGATGCAGTCCGTTTGTCAATCGGACACTCGGACATGAATTTATTAAGGTTGAAAGTTTACCGTACTTTAACTAAAAACTTACGTAGAGGCTTATTTCAGTGTCTGTTTTGAGTGTTGTAAAATTTCACGTAGATTTCAAATTTGGACTCAAAATTTGAAGATTCCAAGTAGAAATAGCTCAATTAATGAAATGTTGATTTTTACACTATAAAAAGGACCATAATTTCATGTATTAAATGGATATATATTATTATTGATGGGCATGTTATAACCTAAATCTTCTAGAACGTGCAAAAGTTGTCCTATACAAGAACAAAAGCACACCTCATCACTCTCCACACTGATACAATGTCGATGTAGTATCCTATATGCTCTAGCAAGGGTCCGAGTACCGGTAAAGCAATCTAGGACTGCATCCCCTAAACCATGTATACATTGATGAGAAAAGGGTTATGGGATCTAATTGATCCTAGTGAAGATAGTGATAGCACATTACTTAATACATTTAACAATCACAAAGCACTTGGCAAAACAGCTCAGAGTTTGAAGATGAAGTCATACATAACATTACAGGGATAAAAGATTACAACAAGGCATGAAAGGAACTCAACAAAGTCTCTCAAGGCACTCAAGCAACAAATAGCGGTGGGAATCAAAAAGAAGTTTAAAGAGGATGAAGCAGTTGCAGTTCTTCTCAACAGCATCGACAAAACCCCCTATGATGTTCTTGTGTCCACACTCAAAAATTTCGATCTAACTGAAGTTGAGTCTTCACTACTTGAGCACGAGTCTAAACTCAAAAACACATCAAATGGCACTCAAGGAATTAGTCAAAATGCTTTATATGTAGGAAAAGGAAAACTTGTCAAGATGTAATCATTGTGGTAAGCTTGGTCACATCTTTGCAAATTCTTGTTTCAAAAATAAAGCAAAAAGAATTTGTAATGCTTATAGAAGGATTGGGCACTTGGAAGAACATTGCTACTCCAAACAGAATGAAAAAACCACTATGTGGAAGATGATCACTTTGTGGCAGAAAATGATGCCTCTAGCTCTAAAAATCTTCTCTAAAAACATTGTATGTCCTACCCTTTGGCACTGATGATGTAGCCAAGGTAGAAGAAATAGTCAAAATTTGTAACCTCACTCTTAGAAGAGACCTCTAGACCTCTTAGACCTAAAAGATAGGTCAAGTCGCTATCAAGGGGGGGACCTCACTCTTGGAGATGACCTCTAGGCCTCAAAGATAAGTCAAGTCACCATTAAGGGGGGATGTTGAGATTTGAGGTGACACGTGGGCTAGAGAGAAGAGTTGAAAATTATCCTACATTGATATACAAGCCCAAGAGTGTACCTCCTCATATAAAAGGGAACCATTTCAAGCAATGAAACATGAAGCAAGATCTCAAGCCTCTATATGAGTAAAAGTCTCAATCTTGTAACCTAATTGTGCTTGAGTCTAAAGCTTAATTAGTTTAGGGTATTCATCATGATTGTGTTTAGATTGGTATCATCATGATTGTGTTTAAGTATCATCCTCCCTAGTTTAGATTGGTATTAATCATTAATATAAGATTAGTACACTTTCATTTCCATGGGAGCTTGATCCTCAAGTTTCAATAGCTTATATAGTGGCCTGCTTGCCCACACTAACTCGGCCACACCCACGGTCCTTCGACTCGGGCACCTCACCCCTGTACCCCAAACACACTCACCACATGCACTTTGGCATGTGGAATCCACATCCGGTCGAGTTCTATCATCACTACGGGGGTGACTTATGCATGCCGTTATAGGCTACGTGACGTTACCAATGTTACATTGCTGTGTATGCTGCCATATCCAAGGAGGGCTCTAAGCTCATGGTCACCACCCAACCATAGAGGAATGTGGGTAAGTGTCAACACTAGAGGGCTTATATAGTGACATGCCTGCCCACACTAGCCCAGCCCCCCACGGTCCTCCAACCTGGGTGCCTCACCCCCTAGACACACTTACCACGCACTCCAGCATGTGAACTCCGCATCCGGTCGAGCTCTGCCCCATTGCTCTACGGGTGACTCACGCATGCCATTATAGGCTACATGACAATGAATGACAACCAGTGAAGCCTTCAAATTTAAGGCTCGATTGCTTAGAAGTTAGTAACCAAGTGCTACTATTACAAGTAGGTGAAATACATTCATATGCGACACATTATGCTTGACTAATGTACAAACAATCGAAACATATAAAAACCATTAGTTCATATGCAATACATATTGATAGAGTATAGTGACAAAAGTGGCACATCAAATCAGTTAGTTATATTATTAGTGAGCTTGTGTCCTATAAACATTTCAGAGGTCTTGTTTTGACCGAACATGCTTTTTTGTTACTATGATTTGTTGTTAACAAAAGACTCCTCTCGAAGAGGAAACCCTTGTGTTGTGTGGTCCTATTACTCAAACTTCAAAGTCTTCTACTTGGTACTATTCCCTTCAATCATCACGAAACTCTTCGTCTTAAAACAACATAATAATGCTAAGCTTATTAATGAGCACCCCGTTTTCATACTCTTGACATAAAGGTTCCTTTCATGATGTGTTTTGTGCAGGTGAACCCTTGTGGTGTGTAGTCCTATTTCTTGACACACATTTCTTTTGGGCATGGCAACCTGGTGGTTCCCCCACTCCATGGAGCAAGTGTGCCAGGAGGGTGCTTGAAGTTTGAACGTGCACTTCAAACCAAAAGCCAGCCACAAAGTCAATCACAAGGCACTCAATGGAGTCGTGGACAATTTAGAAAGCTTCTCTACCTGCAAATATCCAAAAAGCTCCACCCCTCCCCTGAAGAACACAAGATAGAGACTCCCTGGTTGCTAACACAGGGTAGTGGTCGGCTAACACAAGATAAAGACTCCCTGGTTGCTAACACAGGGTAGTGGTCGGCTAACACAAGGTAGAGACTCTTAGAGAAGCCGTGGTCGCTAACACAGGGTGGAGAGCATTGAGGAGTGCTTTTCAGAGATGATGTGGTCTACTAGAGTGAAGCAAATCTCGGAATCCCAAGGTAGAAGGACTCATTACACGCAGAAGCAAAAACGTATAAAATTCAAACTATAGATGATGTACCAGTACATGGCGGAGGGAAATCTCACACTCTCAGACTCTAGAGGTTTGAACCGGCCGTTGTGAGCAGTGAGTAAACAGCTGCGTTCGACATATTTAAAGAGCACACATTCACCGAGACTGACCATGCCTTCGCATTGTTAACTTGTTTGTAACTTTGTACTTTGTATTATTGTAAAGCAACGTTGAAGAAAAAAAGGTTTTAGCAGGTGGTGGAAAAAAGGTTTTAATTTCATATTTATATAATCACATATATGTTTGTGTGTACACACACACACACACCAAACTTTCAAAGTCTATCCCAAACACCCAGCCTTATTTTAAGGACATTTGAATTTTGAATCCTTAAAATCAAGAAACCAATTAGTTCTTAAACCTTAAAAAAAACCTGGTTTACCCCAATCGAATCGGTTTTTCTGTATGCTAGCCTTTGAGAAATACGGTCTCTTGAATAAAACAAGACCTAGGGCCACAACCGGGCGCCGTCCGCGTGTGAACGGGGCCTGCTGGAAGGCCGTGTGTGAATGTGACTTGATGGCATCTCCCATAACTAGAGCCATTAAACGCTGTTGTTTTTTCTCTTCGACTTGCAAACCCTAGCTCGGCTTGTTGTTGTTCGTCTGCCCGGCGTGTTTGGTGCCATAGTCTTCAACACCAGGTAACAACTCATCTCTGAGCCTTTCCTGTGTTGTCCTACGTCGATTTCGCTGGCTTCGTGTACCAATAGGGATTTTCCGCTTGATCCTTTCCACAGCGTCAACGCAGTAACCCTAGGTTTCCTGGATTTATACTTGTAGACTAGATTTTGTGTTTTGCAAATGCTCCTAGCTTCGAAAATAGTTCTTGTTTCTGCAAACCCGAATTTTCTGCAAGGATACTAGGATGTGTCTGTAAGCCCTAGCTTTTGCTAGGCATTTGCATTTCGACACATAATTTTAATTCATCTGCACATTTTACAGACTTTTTTATTGCATTCTAAGGGCTGCATCTGTGGCCTCTTGTGTTCATGCAAGCCATTGAAAATGGTGCGAATCAGTGTGCTGAACGATGCACTTAAGAACATGTATAATGCGGAGAAGCGTGGCAAGCGGCAGGTTCTGCTCAAGCCTTCTTCAAAAGTGATCATCAAGTTTCTCACAGTCATGCAGAAGTTTGGTATGCAACCTCCCTTTCTAAAGTCATCAATGGTTTTGGCAGCCATGTCAATTGGTTTCACACTGAGATAATGTAAGGGGCTGAGGGATGGGCCGGTGAGAACTCTCCTTTGGTCAGAACGGCGTTATGCCTGTAAAGACTCTCATTCAGTCCTACTTTATACTCTCGGGCATCCCCCACCTGTTGATGGGTGGGGGAGATGTCTGTTCTCAACCAAACAATGGCTAATTTAAAAAGCATGTTTTTGAGAATCGTGGATAGGTGATGTGATTTCTCATGTATGTTGATAAGAAAGACATCTTGCCAAGTGTTTGGTCTCATTTATATGAACAGCAATACGGGACTTAAGTTAGTGTAGTGGGTTTGTTCTCTGGCCCCTCTTCTGAAATCTCATACCTAATTCAGGGTCCTTGGCACTGTTCACGCGGGTGTTTAGGAGCTGTGTCACACTCTCTTATCGTTAAATGAGTGTTTTTAGTGACTGACTCAAGGCATTTTTTGTAAGAGTTAGCTTAATGTGTTGTGCATGTGTGGAAGCCTTGCTTACTTGATCCTCAGCTTTTAAGCTTGATAAAGAACAATGATGCAAACTTTGGTGATGATTAGACATAGAGAGAAGAGAGCGAGATGAGTTGTGTGCTCAATGTATCATATGATACAAAAAGATGATGTATGTATCACTTCTGAGACCTTTGGCTTGACCAAAAGGTGGAGTCTAGACCTTCTATTGACTGCCTATGACCTGATCCCAAAAGGGAGCACAAATGAGAGCTTGGCTATTTACAGCGAGAATAGGGAAATTTGTAATCCCTTCAGAACTTTGTCCAAAAAGTCATCTTTTGTGTTCAAATTGTGTCCAAAAGATGTCCCATATGTGGGTGTATGAGTTGGGTACTTTGTGAGCCTCTTGGGTTGGCTCTAAATCTGCCACTAAATCTCCTCTAAAACGATGCCAAATTTGGGATTAATTATGAGGTTATACATGTCCACGGCCGGGCACATGACATCCCCTCTTGTTAAAACAACCCATCATCCTTTTGACGTGGACTCTCGACTTTGACTTTGATTGCCTGAACACCTTGCTGCTTTTTAGATTCCACTCCAAGTCTTGTGGAAGATTGTGCTTCTAATCTACTTTGTCTCCATGCTTGTATTCCCTTTTCCTTACCACAGCTATGGTCTCTTGCTGAGAATGAACATGCTTGGTGCTTTGCCTTGGGAAACGATCCAAGATGTAATTGGTGTCCTCCTTTGAGCCACACTCTGAGAGAACGCTTTCCTCTGGCTTTACTTGTTCCAGACCACCTCGTAATGCTACCTTTGCTGTATTTTACCGTGGATTTTGTGCACCTTCGTGGACAGCATAGAGGGTTGAGCCTAAATGCTTTGATACCAATGTTGCATGCGCAGATGCCTTGTTTGATCCTCAGTGCCAAGCCTGGTAAAGAATAATGATGTAGACTTAAATGATGATTAGACAGAGTGAGAGAAGCGAGAGAGGTGAGCTGTGTGTTCTATGTATTATATGGTACAAACATGTGAACTTCATTGATACAGTTACAAAGGTGTGTTTGCCTTCTTTCTTCATTTTCAGGCTACATTGGGGAATTTGAGCTGGTAGATGACCACAGGGCAGGGAAGATTGTTGTTGAATTGAATGGGAGACTGAATAAGTGTGGAGTCATCAGTCCGCGCTATGATGTGGGAGTCGGTGAATTGGAAGCCTGGACTGCACGGCTTCTCCCATCAAGACAGGTTTGCATTGTGCTTGTTATCTGGCTGTCTTGTCGTTTTGAATTTTGCACATGCCCAGTTTTGGTGTACTCCACTATCAATTTCAGGCCGACAGGTTTTGCATGCTTGTTTGCAAATGCGACCGTATAATTCTCCTTGTTTCTTTATGGAGATGGCTATGAACCTGGGAAACTTTTACCTAGTTTGAGGGAACCTAGTTTCGTGTATCGATGTGAAGGGAAGCGGTGCCATATTAAAGTTTTGTCCTGGTCTGATGCTCGAGGTCCTGCCCCTAGGTTTTTCCTAATAAGATAAGCTACTCGCTAGGGGTGACACATCATTCTTGCATTGTTATTAAAAGCTCATGCGAGAAGCCTTGCATGAGGTCAGGATTGTTTATTTTGTACTGTTAACTTTAAAAGGGTTTTTAGCAGTGCACTCTGTAGGAACAGGAGAGCTAATATATGTTACTGGTGCCTGGTTTCTTGTGCAGTTTGGCCACATTGTCTTGACTACATCTGCGGGAATCATGGACCATGATGAAGCTCGTAGGAAGAATGTTGGTGGAAAGGTCCTAGGCTTTTTCTACTGAGTTCTGAGTATGTGCTCTCTAGGCTTGAAAGGAGCTCTAACAGCATGTTCCTGATAACACTGTTGTCAGTGCTGCCGAATTTTGGAGTAAACATTCAAGGATCAGTATTTTATTTTGAAATTATAGTAGGCTCTCATGTCCTCTTTTGGGTGAGAAAAGTGGACCATATATCTGTGGTTGAGTGAGATTATATAATCATTATCTGAATGTATCTTGAAGGTGTTGAATTATTTGTTTGTATGCAGTTGCAGGCAATTCTGTTTATAGACAGTAATAGTGCGTAAATGTGCACTTGAATGGTGCCCTTTTATGACATCTGGGAACCTGGCGTAAGATGTTTTGCGTACCGGACCTGGTGTGCATAAAGCACTGCCAGATTACCATCAAGTGCTTTTTTCTCAGCTGATTTGCATGCTTTCAAAGCGTATTCAGGCAAGGGTCTGGCAGAGTTGTATGTTATTTTTATCTCCATCATACAGAGTATTACCTTTGCAATGCACTGTGTCCAGTGGTTATCAAAGTGAAAAGCTAAGATCTATTAATTCTTTTGTAAGGTTGTAAAAGGTGTCATATGGGTAATATACCCTGATGCCCGTTTTCTTCTCCAGTTTGCGAGTGCAGCAGGGGATATTGACTTCATATAGATTTGCCCATAAATTCAAAGTTTCATGGGTTCATGTTCTCCAGTAATACACTAAGGAGTAGCACCTCAGAGTTGAAAATGTAAAGAGGTAGTAGTCTTTATAAAGTTTTGAAGCTTCTTTCTCTAGTCAAGGTGGTCCACCTAAATGGTAGCTGTAGAATCATTCTGGATGCCAATTAATCCGTGCTTGCTTGGCTCTGCAATTCCAGTAGTCTTGGTGGTGTGGTCCAGCTGTGTGATATCAAGATATGGTAACCAGGGATGCGTGTTTTATAACTTATATAGTGCTTCATACCTTATTGGCTCTTTGTTCAACCTTACAGCAAACTGTGAAGTGCTATTGATTTGAAATCCTGAAGGATACAGAGTAGTTTCAAACCATGGAGCACGGAGAGAGCATTACAGAGTGGACAGATGCTTTTGCATCTTATTAAATCTAGAGTGGCTACCATAAGCTATGAATGCAAAGCGATTGTGAGGAGAATCCAAGGAGGAGATGTTATTGTACACGCTAAGGAGGAGATGTTATTGTACACGCTAAGGAGGAGATGTTATTGGTGGACAAAATTTAACGCAAACTTTGCTCACATGCTAGCCATATGCAACAATACTTACCTTGTCATTTGCACTACTCTTTGGATTGTTTTTTTGACCTTGATAGCATAATTAATGGATTAAAGTATTAAATTCATTGTACACCCATGATTGCGAACTCATGGAAATCAATAAGATTCTCCAAGTAGTCATGGCATTGAAATCTCCAAGTAGAACCTAAGCTTCACATGCATTTGACATCTTTGAAAATGTTGGTAGATGCATGAAATCCCAAACTTTTGCTTCTTCAAGACCACATAGTTCAGATGCCCAAATCTCTTGCCATGCATTCTTTTATTTAGTAAAAAATTGCAAACCGACAACATATTTAAATCCCAAGCATGGTGTTGTAAATATTTGGGGTTGTGGGAAGAAGCCTCTCATGTATTGCATTGCTAAATTGCAATGGCATGAGCTACATGTCTAAAAATTCACTCATTTGATGTGGCAAACTAATGAAATTGTATTAAAACCAATGCCTTCTTTGGATACTCCATTGTCACATCAGAGAGCTTCATAGCCATGGATTTTGGAGGAAGAGCTTGAACCACCTAGATGGAGGCAAGAAGAAGATTCCTACACTATGAATCAATCTCACAAGAGGTGGAATCATGAGAAAGATTCAATAACCATTCCTACCCAAGTATACATCCATCTAGCTATGAAAGGATTCAAAAGAACACAAGCATGAGAGTAGGGAGAAGAGGAAGAGAGTCCACTTTTGCTGCGCAAGAGGAATGATTATGTATTGAGTCATAACTTAAAAATAGTCCAAATGTCTTATATACAAGTGGCTCGTGTTTACATTTGGCTAGTCATAACTTAAAAATAGTCCAAATGTCTTATATACAAGTAGCTAGTGTTCACTTTTGGCTAGCCATAACTAAAAACTAGTCCATAGTACTCTCTTTCTAGCCTGAGTAGGTATATTCATGAATTCTTAGACTTCTCCCATTTTATGGTGTTGAGGTGCGTATGAAAACTATAATGGTCTGTACATACCATTTAGTTGATAGGCAGGTGGGCATTGGAGCCTATCTTGATTGAGGAGTGGCTGCTGGGGCACTGGTAGGGCTAATGGTGGTTGCCTTGGGTTTGGGAGGATCTAGTGTGCTACCGAAGTCAACCTTGCTTTCCTTGGTAGCAACAATGAGTTGTATCGTGGTTCCCATGGAATTAGCAATAAAAGCCATGGCACTAGACCACATTATGTTATTTTCCAGGATATGTGAAGCAACATAGTTTTAGGTGGTCATCTAAGTAACATAGAGTAGGCATAGACGAATTGGGTAGTCTATATTGTTTAGGTCACTATTATCTAAATGCAACATATAATCTACAGGAGGTAAAAAGACTTAGAATTATGCAATGCGCCCAAGTGTAGGCTCAAATAGACTCTTAACCACCACTAGGCTAGGCATCATTTAGTAGCATAAATATTACTGGTCAACAATTTCCCTTGTGTATGCCTCATAGTAGTGTAGAAGGCCCAAGTAGTCAACTTATAAAATGAATCAACCAGAACCCTTTCTCTTTCGAGGTGTCGACATTCCAAGTTTGGGCTAAAGTCGGAGAGACTATCCCAATCATCTTCTAGATCATTAAACTCTAGGATGAAAACGAGGGCCAACCCTAGCCAAGTCCATAAGGACAAACACCCATATCTATTCTCATGGAGAGATATGGTTTGGTGTATAATTTATTGCCATAACCATACAAGCACATTGAGTTATGGTTTGGTGCATAATTTGCCTGCCAAAACCATGCAAGCACAAGTGCAACCCGAAATCTTATTCTAGGATAAATTGTGGAAGAGTAGAGAATTCACAAGAATTGATTCAACCATAAAAACCATTGCTTTGCAAGCTTCAACTAAATCAAATCAATTGAAATTTAAACACTTAACAAAATTAAAATACTTAGCTCAATAGACCATATTGGGTGCAATCTTCCCCCCTCTTGTGCGTGGCCTCTCCCCCACACAAGAGTATTTCTTTATTAGCTTTCTTTTTCACCAAAATTAGGCCATAGTCCCCAAAATATACAAGATGTGCTTTTTAGAGAGCACGGCACTCTTCTTTTACAAAAATAGAGTGTCAAATATTGGGACTAGGGTAAAGCCATAGGCTTTAATAAATTCCACATAAATAAATGTATCTTTCCTAAAGTTCAAAATGGAAAAATCATTTGCTAAGGTTGCAAGGCTACTATGCTTGCCAAAAATGAAATGTGATGAACCAAGACATTTCTTCCAAAGTAAACTCTTCAGTTCCCATAGTCTTCATCACCTGAAAATATAAGCCCAATTAATAATTAAATTAATCTCACAAATATTAAACAGGCACAAATCATAACCAACTCATGACTACCAGGTGTAAGTTCTTCCAAGGATCACCCTGCCAATACAAACCTAACTGAAATAATCATAGACGGCCTCAAACATACGTCATATACCGCATGTATTAATATTTATAGTGGTGTCACCCACGATATTAACCTAGCCGGCATGACGCAAGAGTAACCTAGGCGTCCCCAAATTACTCAAGAGGGAAAAAAGAAATAATATTCTTCTAGAGGACTTAAAATATATTCTCATCACATCCCTCTTGCTTGAGTTTGCAATTGTCCTCAATTGCGGATTTGCTGGGTTTGAAAAGAATGAAGAATTTCAGGGTAAACTCGAAAAAATTTCTCAGGCATCCATTTAGCATCTTCTTGAGGATGATTCTTGAAAGTCAAAAGATACTTGAAGTATTGATTACCGGTTCTTGTTGTTGTTATCTCTTGGTCAATGATAGCATCAGGAACTAAGACTTCTTCCTCTCCTTCAATAAGAGGTGGTTCCTCATATGTTGGGTGAGTAGGAAGTGTTTCTCGAAAAGGTTTGAGAGATGGATATGAAAAGAATTGTGGATATTCCAATTAGATGGAAGCTCTAGTCTATATGCCACATCATTAATCTTTTGAAGGATTTTAAATGGCCCATAATTTCACTGCAGGGAATTTTTCCACACTCTTTAATCGCCGTTTTTCAATTCTCAAAAGTACATAATCACCTTCTTGAAATGAAAAATCTTTACGCTTCCTATTTGCTTGAGATGTATACTTCTCTTAAGCTCTTGCAATACAATCACGCACTTCAGATAAAATGCGATCAAAGTCTCTAACATATTGGTCGGCAGCTTCAATCTTATGAGAGAGTCTAGTAGCCGGAATAGGCAAAGCTCTACCATAGATGATCTCAAATGGTGCTCAACCAGTAGCAGTATGAGGAGTATTATTATAAGCAAATTGGAGTAGGTGTATGTACTTATCCCATGCACTAGGTTGCTGGGAAACATAGGCTCTAAGCATATCTAAGATAGTGCTATTTGTGACTTCGGTCTGTCCATTCGATTCCGGATGGAAAGCCGTGGAAAAATCTAACTTAGTGCCTAAGTTTGAGAAAAGAGCAACCCAAAAGTGACTACAAAATTTAGAATCTCTATCAGAAACTATCACTTTGGGTAGTCCATGATGAACAAAGATTTGCTTAACAAATATGTTCGCGGCTTGCTGAGAAGTTAGTGTCTTTTTACACGGAATGAAATAGGCTTGCTTACTAAACCTGTCCACTATTGTCCAAATCATGTCATGATGACTGGAAGTAGTAGCAAAGCCAGTAATGAAGTCCATAGACACTTGTTCCCATGGTCTATCAGGAATGGGTAGAGGCATAAGCAATCCTAAAGCTTTGCCTTTGTAGCTTTTAATTGTTTGGCAAATGTTACATTCAGTTACAAATTTAGCTACATCATTCTTCAGATGAGGCCAAAAGAATTCTCGAGAAACTACTTGAAGTGTTGCGGAAACTCCTCTATGTCCCACAAATGGTGGTTGTTGCATCTCTTCCAAGACAAGTTGTCTATAAGGTTGAGTAACACACAATCTTTTCTCAAAGAAAAGATAGCTATCATTATGAGAATAACTTCCTTGAGGTGTCCAATTGTTTTCACGTAATTTGATCCATATTTCAGAAAAATCTAGATCAACTTCGTAAGTTTCTTTCATAAGTACAAATGGTTCACTTTCAATAATGGAAATGTTGTTGATATTTGGTCTTCGACTCAAAGCATCGGCAACAACATTTTCTTTTCCAGGTTGGTATTGAATCATAGGTTGGAAACTTTGAATGAAAGATGTCCATTTGATGTGCCTATCTGAAATAAGGGGTTGCGTAAGCAAATGCCTAATGCTTTGTTGATCTGTCTTGATAAGAAATTTAGAACCCATTAGGTAATGCTTCCAGATTTTCAAAGCATGCACTACTGCTGCTAATTCCTTGTCATATGTGCTATAATTTTGCTCTGCAGGCTTAAGCTTTCTACTTTGATAAGCAATAGGATGGTTGTCTTGCATAAGAACAGCTCCAAATCCTTTGCCACTAGCATCAGTCACACTACTATAAAGAATGGTCTTTGAAAATCAGGTAGTGTAAGAACTGGTGCTTGTGTTAAAGCATTCTTGAGTGTTGCAAAAGATTTATCTTGCTTTTCAGTCCAATTGAAATTTGTAGCTTTCTTAAGGAGTTCAGTCAAAGGATGAGCAATACAAGCAAAATTCTTGACGAACTTCCTATAATAACTACATAGGCCAAGAAAAGATCTAAGATCATGTATGTTTCTAGGCGTAGGCCAAGAAGCAATACACTCAATTTTCTTAGGATCTACACGAATCCCTTCAGCCGATACTATATGACATAAGTATTCAATCTCTTCTTGAAAGAAAGAACTCTTTTCAGGATTGACATACAATTCATTTTCTCTCAAAAGGTTGAACACTTGTTCCAAGTGTTGTTCATGCTCTTGTCGATCCTTGTTGAAAACAAGAATGTTATCAAAGAACACTATAACAAAACTTTGAAACTTAAGGAATATACGATTCATCATACGGCTGAAAGTAGCTAGAGCATTGGTCAAACCAAATGGCATAACCAAAAACTCATAGTGACCAGTTTGGGTTCTAAAAGCTGTCTTGAAAATGTCAGATTGAGTCATGCGAACTTGATGATACCCAGACTTTAGGTCAATCTTGCTAAAGACCTTTGATCCTCTAAGCTTGTCAAGAAGATCATCTACCCTAGGAATAGGATATCTGTTTTTGACAGTAATCTTATTCAATGCACGGTAGTCTACACACATTCGATAAGTTCCGTTCTTCTTCTTAACAAGAAGTACTGGAGTTCCAAAAGGTGAACTACTAGGTCGAATAAGGCCTCTCTCTAGCAAGTCTTCGATTTGGTTTTGGATTTCTTTTTGCTCTAAATTGTTGACTCTATAGGGAGCTTTACAAGGCGGAGAATTTTCAGGCAGTAAATCAATACTATGATCCTCAGGCCTAGACTTAGGTAATCCTGGAGGTAGATCTTCCATGAAACAGTCACTAAATTTGGAGATAAAAAGATCAAACTTTGGACTTTTGGATGTGTCAGACTCACCATCAAGCTGGTTAACCCATACCATATAAGTCTTGTCTCTTTTTCTTAGAGCTCTCTGTGCTTGAGTGTGACTCAACAAAGGACTCATTTCTCCTTTGACTTGACACTAGAGGATAATATTTTCATTGTCCTTCCTTAGAGAAATGCTATGAGTGTCATAGTCTATAATAGGATTGTATTTGTGTCTCCAAGGCATACCCAAAATTATGTCTACCCCTTGTAAAGGTGCAACTAAGAAATCCCTCTTTTCTGTTAAAGGCTTGATGCATAAATCCAAACTTTGTTCCAGTAAATGCTGCTTTGATTTTATAGTGCGTAGGTGAAGAATGAAAATTTAATGCTCTAAGTGCCTTTTCAGAAATGAAATCATGTGTACTACCATCATCATGCAAAATAAGAACTTCATGTCCATTTATCGTTCCTTTTATTTTAAGCAAAGAATGAACATGAGGTTTATCTTCTTGTTCTGAGTAATCTGGATCGGAATTACCCTCTTGCTTGAATGATTCTTCTTCATTGTCGTCTTCTTCAATCATGTTGACTCGAGCTGCTGCTGCTGCTGGTGTTGAATTCTTGGTACGCTCCGGACAATTCGGGGCTATATGTCCTTCTTTGTGGCACTTGAAACATTTGATAGTAGATGTCTTCGGTTTGCTACCATTGACTTTCTTATTGGTACTCATGTTGCCTTTAGCCTCGTCCTTGCCTTTGTCATAACCTGGTTTATACATCTTCTTTGAAGCATAAAAAGATTTAGTAAATGGTTTAGAAGAAGTACCCTCATGTGCTTTAATCTCTTTAGGAAAACCATTTTTACGTTCAGAATTAGTTGCCAAATATATTGCAGTAGATAGTGAATGAGGTCGAAACATATCCACATCAGCCCTAATGGTAGATCTAAGGCCCGATATGAATTTCCTCTTTTGGTCCTTCTCGCTGACTCTATCCACAACCTGCACCTGTAATAAAGTATTCCAGAACTTTTCTACATACTGTGACATAGTTTCCTTTTCCAGTTGATGTAAAGTGTCCCATTGGTGCCTAACTTTGGACTTGAATTGTGAGGGTAAAAGTGCTTTTTAACCAGCCGTTGAAATCTTTTCTAGGAATCTGGCTTGTCATGACCTTGCTTAATTACACTCCACCATAAAGCTGCACTGTAAATGATTGACTGCACATTTAATCTTATCACTCTCTGAAAATTTTTCTCCAGAAAAATAGTCATCTAGTTGACTAAGCCAAGCTAAAATGACCCTAGCATCCTTCTTTCCATCATAATTTTGAAATGTGAAAGCTTTCCGACTAATCTTGGATTCTTTTTGTGACCTTTGTGCTTGCAATGTAGCATTTACAACCCTTTGAATAGTGTCATCTTCGTCATCAAAAGATAGCGAAGAGTCACGCTTGCGTCTACGACTCGTGAGCTGTCTTTCCAATTCAATACGCTTCTCTCTTTCTTCTACAATTTGATGTTGTAAAGAAAGGAGTTGCTCTTGAATTGATGGCGAGATAGGCAAATCTGTCATAGTGCTTGTGCAAATGATGTAGATAAATAAAATTTTACTTTATTTGATGTAAATAAATAAAGCAAAAGTAAGTACTTATCTGGTTTTTCTCCCGCAATTTGATCTTGGTTGAAGCTGAACAAAGACGCTGTTCAATGGCTGAATTGAATTCTCGTCGCCTTAAACAAATCCCGAACGATTCCGTGTGATTCAAGAGACTTGGGCTAGTCGAATTGTTGATGAAATAATTTTTTTGCACTTTGTAACCTGCTGAAACAGTCTTGTAAACCTTGCTCAATCTCTGCAATATTTTTTGAAATTTTTCAAAATTTTTTCAGAAATGATTTCGAAATTTTCTGGCCTTTTCTAGGCAATTTTTAAGCCTTTTAAAACCTGTAAATCACTTTTCTGCACCCAGAAGTTTCAGATTTGGAAACCTTTTGTATTTCTCTTCAAATTTGAAAATAGGAGAAGTAAAGGCTCCAAAAAAGGTGATGTGACTTGTATGGGAATTGGGAAAAGTAAGACTTGATTAAAAAAGTGATTAAGCTTATGGAATTTTTCCAAGCACCTCCACTCGCCGTTTTGTGCCGGCAGGCTGCCGCCGTGCGCCTCCTTTTTGGGTTTCTTTTTGAGAAATTTTTGATAGCTTTTATACTGATTGATGTGCTCCGTCCATTATAGATTTGCTACTGCTTGGAGCTTTCTGATTTCTGAGAAAATACTGTGAGGTTTTTGGCTATGGGGATCTCATCCATGCGGTCAGATTTTGATTTCACTGAGTATTTGGAAAAACCACTTTTTGATAGAGAGGATGGTTTTGCAGGGTGGTGAGTGGGTTTGAGAGTAGATCTAGTTTTTAATCTTTGACCTTTGGGTAAAGACCTACAAAACACCCTTCTGTCCACTGGATAATTTCCTGCACTTTCTTGATTTTTGAGAAGTTGAAGCCCTTTCCTACCTTCTCCACAAATCTCCTAGCCCAAGCTCTGATACCACTGCAACCCGAAATCTTATTCTAGGATAAATTGTGGAAGAGTAGAGAATTCACAAGAATTGATTCAACCATAAAAACCATTGCTTTGCAAGCTTCAACTAAATCAAATCAATTGAAATTGAAACACTTAATAAAATTAAAATACTTAGATCAATAGACCATATTGGGTGCAATCTTCCCCCCTCTTGTGCGTGGCCTCTCCCCCACACAAGAGTATTTCTTTATTAGCTTTCTTTTTCACCAAAATTAGGCCATAGCCTCCAAAATATACAAGATGTGCTTTTTAGAGAGCACGACACTCTTCTTTTACAAAAATAGAGTGTCAAATATTGGGACTAGGGTAAAGGCATAGGCTTTAATAAATTCCACATAAATAAATGTATCTTTCCTAAAGTTCAAAATGGAAAAATCATTTGCTAAGGTTGCAAGGCTACTATGCTTGCCAAAAATGAAATGTGATGAACCAAGACATTTCTTCCAAAGTAAACTCTTCAGTTCCCATAGTCTTCATCACCTGAAAATATAAGCCCAATTAATAATTAAATTAATCCCACAAATATTAAACAGGCACAAATCATAACCAACTCATGACTACCAGGCGTAAGCACTTCCAGGGATCACCCTGCCAATACAAACCTAACTGAAATAATCATAGAGGCCTCAAACATACGTCATATACCGCACGTATTAATATTTATAGTGGTGTCACCCACGATATTAACCTAGCCGGCATGACGCAAGAGTAACCTAGGTGTCCCCAAATTACTCAAGAGGGAAAAAAGAAATAATATTCTTCTAGAGGACTTAAAATATATTCTCATCACTCACAAGAAGCCCTAGATTTCAATCATGAGTCAGTACTAGTTTTTCCAATCATTCCATAGCTTCCAATTACCAAACACTTGGCGATTTCAATAGTTGGCCATTCCAAATTAGCCTATTTGGCGATTTTGTCCTAGACCTAAAGGAGCACCTCTCATTCATGCATTGGAAAATTTCCCCACACAAAACTCTTTTGCAAAATGAAGGACTTACTAGATCTTGTTTGTGTCTGAGGTTTTTTCAATGCATTCCCTTCATACTTCTACTCCATCCCTTCCATGCCCTGGCCTTCCATAAGCTTGTATATATAGTAAACATCATATGTCTTGGCAGTTGTTTGACTTTGCCTTTGAATGTGCAATCATCGATCAACTTATACAAGTTGTCATTTGGGAGTAGAGTCCGAATGATCTAGAACGTAGAAACTACACTATCAAATCCAACATCCTCCTCAACCTCGAGAACGGCCTGCCCCTTGCATTGTCTCCTCGTCCTTCCTCTGTTCCATGTTCTTGTTTTCTACATTTATTGCCTCAACATTTCCAACATCATCGTCTAAAAGATCATTGCAAATGGGCAACAGAGTAGAAGAAGTCAATCAATTCAAACTCTAAAAAATGTTGTGTAGTTCACATTGGATTATTTTAACTAACATTGGTGAGGTCCTACTATTATAGGAACATCCGTAGGAGGGCATGGAGGTGTGTCCACTACCCTTACTACCCTTGCAACATAGAAAGAGGACAATGTACTATCAAGGATGAAGTTTTTGTCTCCTCCAATCCCATAGTACATGCAAATGGGCCCTATGGTCTCAAAGCTACAATTTGACTCCAAAAGTGCATCGACCACAACTTGATGGGATGTTCCAATTTTCTCCCTCAAAGAAACAATCGATGCTATGGAATTTCCATAGGAGAAAGGAACCTCAATCCCAATTTAATTAATTTATCTAGGACAACCTTCTTCAAAATTCTCAAAGCAAATTATTATTATTATTGTACAAATTTACAAACAAAGAATGGAATATTTTTATTATAAATTAAGTTATCTTACAAGATTTATCATGTTAAAGATACCTAGGCATGAGACCAAAGATGTTACATGAATCCATGTGGTGTCATTCCCATGAGCATGAAATAAACAAAAAAATGATGTAACAAAAAGGTGTATAGATATAGCTATGTATACATCATCATAACTATCATCTTTAGTATGTCTCTTAATGGACTTGATCTCATCCTTGAGCACCTCTATCTTAGCATCTTTTTGATAAGTACTACAAGTGTGTCCAACATCCTATTGTATATGAGGGCTTAATGAGATACCTTTTCCTTTTGTCTAGCAACTTTAGACAACAAGTTTGAACTTATCCGCTTTTCCATTTGTGTTGTGTCCAGATACTCTACTTACATGTGTGGCTACTTTTTGAAATTCACTTGCTAGTTTTGTTACATTTGCATTGAATATTTGGCATCATTTAGATGTAACTAATCCCTCATTCTTTCTAAGTTTATATTTATTATCTATTTTACACATAGATTTCAAGTATACAAAAGTATTTTTGGTATGTTGATAGTCTTGTCTACTTTGCTTTTCAAAGAGTATGAGTGTCTTGCATAGAACTTAGAACCACTAGTTTTCTAGTGTAATAGGAAGTGGGGTTCCACATTTGACTGAATGAATTTCAATAGAATATATTGAGAAACTTTTCTAGATTCTTGAAATAGATGTTATTTTGACATCTTTCAAAGCTAGCCGAATAGGATCTAGAATGATCTCTTAAACTTTAGGTATGTTATTTCGACATCTTTCAAAGCTAACCGAATAGGTGCTAGAATCATCTCTTGAACTTTAAGTATTTTTCCACTAGTTGTGATTTTTCCTCACCATGGTAATGCTTAAAGATCAAAATTATAATTTTATCTCTCCTTCTCATCATTAACTCCTTTAGTGGACCAAAGTGATTGCAAGATCAAGGTGATCACTTTTTTACAATTTATGTAAAAGTGGAATGCATGAAAGCATCCGGATTGTGATACATGACATATCATTGGTGGACCAACCACGTGGATACCAAAGAAAAATGTGTGTACCACAATTGTGATCAATGAATAGTTTCCATAAAAGATAAGGTATTGCTCTTGTGATCCATGTCACCATGCTACAAAGGGTCATCCTCTATGGTGCACATATCATGATCATGATACAAGTCATCGTCCATGCACCCAACCCACAATCATGACTTGTATAATGATTGTGATACAAGACACCATCCATGCACTCAACCCATGCATGTGGCCAATCCATGACAATGTCCGCATGCTTGTCTCCCATATCACAATTGTGATCCACATCATCAAAACTGCATGGCTCCTTCTACATGATATAACAATGCATGCCATGGATATTAGTCCACACTTTCCACATATCATGATCATGATAAAAATCAATGTAGACCATCCAAGAGATCGAACGATTGGTCCAAGCTAGGCTTGCACAAAGGGGATCATCTCTTTAATAGGATGGGCCGCCCAGGAGAGAGGGAAATCCTCTTGCAAGAGCGAGGCTAGAAAAGGCATGCTAGGTAGCGCATCCTCCCATGCCACCTTAGCCGCACCACCGTCTCCATCACGAGATTTCCACCTATTGGGAAGGTTCTCTAGTGAGGTGAGAACCACTTGAAAAGGAATCCCAGTTGCCATATGCATATCATATGTGCCAATGTAGGTGAGTAAGCCTTTGGAAAAAATTATCTAGTGTGACCCATAATAAATGATCTCAAGTGGGTATCTTTGGAGAAAAAAACCATGTATTATGAGTATCTAATATAAGGAGGTTATACTGGATGGTTCGGCTGATATCCTACTAGGTGGAGAGCAGGAGGGTGCATAAAATTTGAACTCGCAAGGTCCATAAAAAGGCCTTATGTGAGGAACCATAGATAGATAGAGATAGATAGATAGATAGATAGAGAGAGAGAGAGAGAGAGAGAGAGAGAGAGAGAGAGAGAGAGAGAGAGAGAGAGAGAGAGAGAGAGAGAGAGAGAGAGAGAGAGAGAGAGAGAGGGAGGGATGGAAGCCCATGGGTATGTATGTGTGTACATGTGAAAAAAGGAAAGCCCATGGGTATGTATGTGTGTACATGTGAAAAAAGGAAAGCTATAATAACATTATCTACAAAAGACTGAAAGGGTCTATGAGACCATGAATAGTACAATGGGGCCATGGGTATGAAACTCCATGGGTATGCAATTCCATGAAGATGAAATTTGAAAAAATCAACATGAGACCATGAATAGTACAATGGTATTATGTGTATGTAATGCCCATACCATGATAGTATACAATGGTACTATGGGTATGTAATGCCATGGAAATCAAAAAAGGGAGAGAGAGATGGAAGCAATGGGTATGTGTGTGTTATGTGTGAAAAAAGGAAATCTATATTAACATCTACAAAAGATGCAAAGGGTCTATGAGACCATGAATAGTATAATGGTGCGATAGGTATGTAGTGCCATGGGTATACAATGGTGATCTTCCATGGGGAAATTGTCACGGAGTCCTCCATGGGGAAAAGGACTAGAAATGGCATGCTAGTGCCCATAAGAAAATAGGAAAAACTTGGGAGTAGCATGGGAAAGGGGAAAGACTCTCTGGAACATTACTTTTTACCTCATGCATTCATGACCAATCTACACATGAGATTTTCAATTGCACTTAGCACACTTAAAAATCTTGCAGTTTTGTTGGTCATTGTTCCCCGCTCCTCTACATCGAAAGGTAAGCAAATTAAATATCTTGCATGAAAGTTGGCCACTTATGACCGGCCTACACACCAGATTTTCAACTATGCTTAGCACACTTGAAAATGATGTAGGTATGTTGGCCATTTTTCCCCACTCCTCTACATCGAAAGGTAAGCAAATTAAATATCTTGCATGAAAGTTGGTCACTTTTGACCAGCCTCCTACACACCAGATTTTCAACTGTGCTCATCAGCGCACTTGAAAATGTTGTAGGTATGTTGGCCATAGTTTCCTGCTCCTTTGCATTGGTAGCTTAAACATTGGTCAAACACCAAAGATTAGCAAAGTTTAAGGTAAACTAGATACTTAGAGTTTGTAGACAAAGCTAACACAGTAAACTAGATACTTAGAGTTTGTAGACAAAGTTTAAAGTAAACTAGAGACTTAGAGTTTGTAGGATAGGAACTTACATGTGTGTTCAAAAGTTTGGTATCCTTTGGAGGACTATGATGAGTCTAGAGTGAGGGCTGTTATGCCCAGCAGCTCTTGTATAGAACTACGTGAATACCGGTTATTCGTACTCATGAAAAAATATTCACATTTAAGGGTAGCCGTCGGTATTTGTGTAGTAAATGATAAGTGGTTGAGGTAAATGAATTTAATGTTACTCATGTCAGAGCTTGCTACCATATCATCACATGCTATGAACGTGTTTAGTATATGAGTAATGATTTTTGCAAGTGGCTCTTAGTGATGTTATTTTAATACTGCATTAAACTCATGAGTTAACCATGTAACTTTTCATTTCAAATATGATCATGTTGTCTATTTATGTCTTGTCTTGTGCTTTTTATTTCAAATACTCTCACGTTGTTGTTTATGTCTTGTCTTGTGGTTGGCTTGCAAATGTCCACAAATTCTCAAAGTTCTCGTTACTTGACTAGATCTTCTTGCTCTCTAGGAACTTGTTGTTTCCAAGATATGGATTGTCATTTGCCTATAGCTAAGCATTCTAAAAAAATGCAAGGGAAGAATGTTGAGCATGGCTCCTCTAGTGCATCTAGAGGATTATTTGAGGCAAAGGAAGAAATTCAAAGCTTTGTAGATCCATTGGATCAATATGTTCATGGTGTAGAGTTTACAGGTGGTTTTGGTGACTTTGAGCAGGGGATTCCTCCCTTAAACCAAGTAAAAATGAAGAGTTTCAGGTGGCATTCACCAGTGAATTGGAAGAAGGGAATAAAGAAGTTGAGAATAATGGTGATAGGGATAAAGGTGAAAGTAGGGTTGATTAAGATGGGGAGGAAGAGGATGAGGAGGAGGAGGAAGGCCCATAAAATCAGAGTGTGGCATTATCCAATTCCCTTGGATAAACAGAGGGTGGAGATACATTGACATTTGAAAGAGAAGTAGGAAATAAAAATAAGAAAGAGGAGGTGTTTGGAAAAATCTTAAAGACCTTAACACCGAATGGATTTATCAACCGTATTAAGAACAAATTTAGCTACCCACCTCCAAGGATTCCCTTGTGCAAGCTTGTTCCCCCACCATAGCTATCCAAAGGTTGAGCCTAAACATTGAGAAGGTCCTTACTAGATCATGGGTGGTTACGTTCAAAGCAATGGTGGATTCAGAGTGTCAATCATAGATTTGGAGGGGGAGGAGACTCGACTCATTGAGGAGAGGATAAGTTCTTGGAGTGAGACACAGAGAAGGGTAAAATCCAAATTTAAGAAGTCATTAGAGACATTGCCTGAGTGGGGCTACTACCCTCGAGGAAAGATGCTGTGTATTCTCGATGGGAACAACTGATACAAGGCTTGGATGGACTGCATTGGCGAAGGTGAGTTCCACTTAACCTTAAACAACAATCTTGTGCTTATAATAGGGTACTTAATTTTTTGTGCTTTGATGATGAGGATAAGCATAGTTGGAGACAGAGATACAGAAGTGATCCAATCTTGACAAAAGGAGCTGGTTTAGCATGCTAATGAATATATTAGCGTGGCTTCTTTTCAAGGTACTCTCCTCCACTATGTTGTTTCTTTGTAGGGACTGTTAAGTCAATCTTGTAGCACACTCTATCTATGTGGTGTTGTATACAAGATGAGATGGAACAAATAATTGAGGAAAAGTCAAAGGGTTTTCTGGATCCTAGCAGGAAAAGAGTCATAAAAGAAGTAGAGGAGGGAAGATTTAGAACTAGAGTTGGGAAGTATGCCAGGATTGGAGACCTTGCCACCCAACGGAGAGTGCTTTTGACATGCAATCACATAGCCATAGAGAAGAATAGGTGCCACTTGCGTGTGGGATGAGGATAAGGCATCAGAGGTTCAAATTCTTGACAATTCTCAATTAGGCATTTGAGAATCAGAGTACTTACCAAATGACAAAGCTAAAGTGAGGGATTGGCTCCATGTGTTTGTGTGGCTGTAGATAAATGAGCTTGGTACCTCTCTTTTGGAGGAGATTAAGAATGCCGACTGGGTAGCGCTGCCACTCGTGAACTCTTTCTCTAGCTATGTCACGCTATGTTGATGCAAGTAATTCAAGAAAGCCTTTAGAGTCCATAAAGGAGATATACGTTTAGCAATGACATGGAGTCATAGAAAGGACTCAATGAGGTATACTTGGTTACCTACTTAATCAACACCTTTGTAATAATTCTTGAGGTTTTAATGTTCACACTTTTTTTTGTTGCAACATGCCAGAAGCATCACATGATATGGATGCTATGTGGTTTTTCTAGAGGTTGTCAGCTCCTACAGCTACTATAGGAGCCCCTACATCATCTCTTGCCATGTTAGCAGCCTCTAGATCATGATCCATGCAGACATAGTCTTGTCTCTTCAATATACTATGTGTTTGGGTGCAAATTTCAGGAACAATATATGCATTCAATATACATCATGTTTGGGTGCAAATTTTAGGCACAATATATGCATTGATGTCACCATCGAGGGCCTATCCATAGAATGCAAGAATGTAGAGGGAGATTTCACTATCTTTCATAATGTTTTGGAAGCTATGAATGTGTTTTACAATCCAGGTAGTAAAGAGAGATGAGTGACCGCTACGTGGAAATGATAATTGCAGACTTTCCCTCCAACCTTGTGTAGCCTGGGGTGTCCGAGAAATAAGGTGCCACCTTGGAATGTAATAGGTGACAAGCTTTGTCTCAGTGGTCAAGGTTTCATCACGTATTTGTATACAATGGAAGAGGGAGTGAAGATAGAGCATTTGGCAATGTGTAGGGTTTGTGGTCTTCCATCAAACAGGTACTCAAATGCACACCACCCGTGGGGAAGGAGATAGGACAAGTTATTTCATAAGCAGGCTACATATTGAACCTTTTTTTTTTTGGAGCACTCATTGTAAGTAAAAGAAACTAATAGTAAGTCCATTGTGCAATATACAAGTTGCATGTCTGATTCTATCCACCTTTGTGCACTCTACCATAGCCAAAAATTTGTTTAAGATCTATGGAGAGCAAGTGGAGGAGCTGACTCTTGGCACTGATCTTGATGTTGGGCACAACCTCATTCTTGATATGTAAGTCTTCTTCTCTTTGTCAAATGTTCTATGAGCTGACTCTTGGCACTGATCTTGATGTTGGGCACAACCTCATTCTTGATATGTAAGTCTTCTTCTCTTTGTCAAATGTTCTATAAACTCATCGTTTAACACATGACCATGTGGTTAATGGATAGAGTTCTGCTTGAGGATGTGATGAAAAGAAAGGGTAGGGCATGGAGAGGTGGTTGCCAAAGTTGCCACCCAAGAGGTGAGAGACTATGCAAGTATGAGGAATGGAGAGGCAGGGAGATACTATTATTGACATTTTTGCGATGCTTGGGCATATTGCAGCATTCATGGAGCGCAATGTCTTAATGTTTGAGAAAGATTGTTGCATATATGGTCATCTTTGGAGCCATATGTGACAAAGGTAAGTGTCTTGAATATAAAGGATTTGCACCTTTGCTAGTCACCAAATCTTTTCTTATAACATAAAATCTCTATGTTTTCTACCTAGGAGAGTGAAGACATATGCCGAGCATATGCGGCATCATAGCCATGGTTGCATCTTTTGGTAGACCATATGGATTTATGACGGTTCCCTGTCTTCATTGTCCATGGTTTTGATCACTTGCAATTTTGCACATTAGATAGTGTTTTCTTTCTCTTGGTCCGACATGGATGTGGAATTTTTTGGATGACTATCTGTGAGATGACTATTTGACTTGGAACATCTCTTGACATTGTCTTTTTTTAGAAGTTAAATTACACTTTGTGGCACTTAAGATTTTGTGTGCGGTTTGCTTTAACACACTTGATATTTCCTGTGGGCTGTTACCTTTAAGACAGTAGAAACCCTAGTTCATGGATGGACATGGATGTGGAATTTTTTAGATGACTATCTGTGAGATGACTATTTGACTTGGAGTGTCTCTTGACATTGTCTTTTTTCAGAAGTTAAATTGCACTTTGTGACACTTAAGATTTTGTGTGCGGTTTGCTTTAAGACACTTGATATTTCGTGGGCCGTTACCTTTAAGACCGTAGAAACCCTAGTTCACATTTGGGTCCCGCACGGCCACAAGGATCATCAGTTTAGGCTCAAAATTGGTGAGCGTATGTGTCGCGATGGTGCCCATGGGTCGGTGTGTTTTTTGGGGTGTTTTGATGAGGCATATGTGCTTAGCCTAACAAATTGCATTGTTTTGCCATCCCTTGTGAATAGTTGTGGGGACAATAACTTTTTACCATTTTGGGTGAAGCGTATCTTGGAAACCATGGCTCATATGGTGATAGAATAAAAAGCAAAGTTGTAGACAATTTATAGGTCTATAGCTCTCCAGTTATATGGAAAATCTAGTTCCTTATTGGTTTTTAGATAGTCACTCTCCAAAACACCCCCTGGTCACTTTTGTGACATTGTTAAATGGCTTGTACATGTCAGGATTCACTATCAGATGTCGCAACGCAAAGATGAATGCAAAGTGGCAGACTTAAATGCATTTCCACTTCCAAATGCTGAGGGATGGGTTTGGCCATGTCCCATAGAACACATACCCTGATATCTCTTGTTGGGACAAGAAGGTCCAACTTAGGGACAAAAAGCGCTTTCCCTAACCGTTAGATGCCAAAACATCCAATGGGGAAGCATAAACACCGGCATGGATTTCATTGTGAGCCAAACTGGGTAATATGTCATGTATTCATCCAAGGGGTCGAAAGCTGGATCCCAAGTTGCACTGAGGCAGGTTGAATGAAATGTATCTCAAAAGTTGCAAAGTATGCAGTGTGGAAGAAGAGTAGCACCCCATACACCTGCCTTTTGTAGCAAAGCATAAGCAGTGCTGGCTATAATATTGTTGTGTTTAATGTGTTTTCCTTGCTCCAATAACATTGCATGTATTGTCTACAAAAGAAACAATGGGGAGCATATGTTCATGTGCCTGTCCTGCTTAGACTTTTACTTGAGTAGAGAAATGCTATTCTAGTTTACAGGTTCAAGTTATCCAAGTCTATTTGGCTGAATGGAAAAATGCTAGAATTTTTAATGATGGGTTGCAGAGCTGATGGAAATTCCTTCAATTCAATATTGCTTTGTTGTAATTATCCAACATTGCTCAAGGAGGGGCAAATGTCATGAAGCTGTCACTGTGTGTCCTGAGTCATGGGAGGGGTCACATCCACATTTCTCAAAGTTGATCGCTTGTTTGTGCTTGCTTTCTGGCCATCCTTAGAAAGAAGGTGCAAATATGGTGCATGAACACTAAAGAAAGTATCACACAAAAGGAAGTAGTGTGTGTGACATGAGTTAGAAAGGTTTCATAAGAGAAGGAGCACAAGCATGGGTGACACACATGGGTGACACCATCAACCCATGCATGATACCTACATTATTCACACTAAGGGCTTTACACTTCATAGAGACATCTTAAATGAACATGCACTCACAATCACTAGTACCTGCACCTATTGGAAAAATTAAGTGACACCCATCTTGGGGGAGCGAATTAAATGTCCATGGTGTAAAGCACAAAACCTTAGAAATGAAAGCTTTATAATAATGACCCTATAAAGAGTGCACCTTCCAAGCAATTTAAAAGCCAGTAAGAGGTGAAGGAATCCATGCCTACTGCAATTGGACAAGAGCCTTGAATACTAGCCACTAATGTTGACTTGGAGCACATGGAAATGCTAGAATTTTCAATGATGGGTTGCAGCTAATGGAAATGCCTTCAATTCAATATTTTATTATAATTATTTAAAATTTCTCACAAGGAGGGACAAATGTCATGAAGCTGCTCATTGTGTGTCCCGAGTCATGGAAGGGGTCACATCCACATTTCTCAAAGCTACTCACTTGTTCGTGCTCGCTTTCTAGCCATCCTCAGAAAGAAGGTGCAAATATGGTGCACAAACACTAAAGATGGCTAGAAAGGAGTGTGTGGAGACATGAGTTAGAAAAGTTTCGAAAGAGAAGGAGCACAAGCATGAGTGACACACATGGGTGCCACCATCAACCCATGCATGATACCTACACTATTCACTTTAAGGGCTCCACACTTCATAGAGACATCTTACATGAAAAGGCATTCACAATCACTAGCACACCTGCACCTATTGGAAAAATTAAGTTACACCCATCTTAGGGGAGCGAATTAAATGTCCATGGTGTAAAGCCCAAAACCTTAGAAAGAGTGCATCTTAGAGTAAATCCAAGCAATTTAAAAGCCAGTAAGAGGTGAAGGAATCCATGCTTATTGCAATTGGACAAGAGCCTTGAATACTAGCCTAATGTTGACTTGGAGCACATGAAAATGGTATCTAGATCCAGAAATTAAGGGGAGCACTTTTAGCACCTAAATTAAGGGTATCTAATTTTGCAAACTGGACAAGAGCCTTGAATACTATCCACCAATGTTGACTTGGAACACATGGAAAGGGTAACTAGATCCACAAATTAAGGGGAACACTTTTAGCACCTAAACTCTCACCTAAACATGACAACTTTGATTAGAACATTCAATTGTATCCTCCAATTCACTTTATGTCATTAAGGGTGAGCTTTCTACTGCTGGTCATTAATGGTTATTAAGTAGTGTCATTAAGAATCTAATCTCTATGTAAAGGGTTTTGAGACTACCGTTGAGAGTCTCAAGTGGTAAGACCACCCTCACTGCAGCATCATGGCATATCATACCCAATAGGTAAGCTCATGGACGAGGGATGCATGGGATGATAGGGGAAAAATTTCTAAAATTTCTTTAAAGATTATTATTATTTGGTTTGGATATGTCACATGATCAAGATTTCTCCACCACTCACCTAAATTATAGGAAGAGCTCAATGCAACAACTTGTATCAATTGAAGCACCCATTCATGAAGGAGTTGGGAAAAACTCGAACGAAAACCTACGAGCGAGAAAATCCGAGTGGCAAAATTTCACACCCTACCATCCACATATTAATTCAAGGAATATGTGTCCTCCACTTTCCCAACAACAACAGACCAATATATAGTTTAAGAGTGAGTGGCGTGTGAGAGATTGATAGTTTGAGTGGTCTCTCCCAAGATACTGGTAGTTTGAGTGTGTGCACCAATTCAATGTAATGTCACTATAACAATATACCAAATTTTTATATTTGGAATACACTATGACCTCATGTAAATGTGTGGCGAATATATAACAATGCTCATTATACTTAGTATTCTCATTTAATAGCGTAAGGCATGTTTAGTACCATCATTACAACTCTGATATTTTAAGTACTACCATTCAAAAAAGGGACTAGACAAAAATATCATCAATCCATGGCAAAAAGGGACCAGACAAAAAATGACACAATAAAAAAATTAGAACATGATCCACCAATGCATTACTTTCTCTCGAGTAGAAGCACCAATCCATAGCCTCATCCACATATGGCAAGCCAAAGATATGCTATAGAGTTTGCCCAAAAAAGATAAAAAATAGCGTAACAATGTAAAAAAATATGAGATCCACACCATCATCTCGTCACTATCGAGGCATGCCAAACTAAATTGTCCCAAAAAAACAAATGAAAGTACCAAATCAAGCCATGTCATCATGACTCATTAGCCCTATTATCACTATAGTGCAAATCTGCCTCTCCTTCTCAACAACATCATAGTCAAAGTTGATCAAACCCCCATCGTCATCAAGATCAAGCATGCTACGATGAGTGGAGGGACCCCATCCAAATATGAACCATCCACCACTCCCTTAAGGTGGGAGAGTTACATATCTCCTTCTTAACCTCCACTGCCAAGCAAGGGTGTCCAGAGTACAATGCCGCCCTCAAACACGGCCCTGTTCCTACACCCAACTCCAAGAAAGAACCATGTGTTGGTGGAAAAAATAACTCCATAAACATGAGAATAAATGATGCACTCTTCTCCACAAGCCCCCACGTCTCCCACCTCGTGTGATGAAGTAGTTGTCAAGTTGTATCTTGAGAGAAGATGCCACACCTTCTGATGCATTCAAATAGTGAGGTGCAATCTCTCCTTGTCCATTCAAAGCAAGGATATGAAAGGAACAAACCTATGACAAAACAATGGTTCTGAAGCGTACTTGCTTAGAGAGACATATATGAAACATAAAGCATAGCATAAGCGTAACAAGAAGACTCACCCTCCCACCAACCCGAAAGGGGCCCACTATATCCAACCGAATTTGTGGTCTGAGCAATCCACCTATAAGCCATGGTGAGAGCCATCAGTAATGTTTTTGGAAGCGAACAAAGTAGTTTGCAATCTCCTCCTAGTTGGGTACAAGGAAAAAGGCATGTATGATCTCAACAAAGAAAAAGAAAATTGAACATACCTGTACACCACCTCCAACCTAGTGCGAGTAGCAATGCGCTCAACCAAGCCAACCTGGAGAGGGGAGCATAGAACTAAGGTCCACACGGCATCATCCATGATGGCAGATGCGATGGACAATGAGATGGTAACATGATCATCATGAATGAGATTCCAAGAGGCGATACTAAAACCACCCACAGAAGCACCCGTAGGAAGGTCTACCACACAAAACTCAACACTCCATCCCACAACCTTCCCATTGCATTGTCTACATGCTTGCTTGAGGTTAGAGAAGTACTCCCGCAACTCCTTGAATCCCTTCCCAAGCTTGCTTGATATTATCTCTCTTCCTAAAGCAATGTAATCATACACCCAAACACACACATGGTGATGCAATGGTGGTCCCTTCTTGCACTGGCTCATGGATGCCAAGGGAGCCCAAACAAATGTGACTGTCTGTGTCTTGGAGGTCTCCAATGTAGTGACAAAATCATCTAATCACACAAGTCAAAATCAGCCCACATGCCATGAACACAAAGTTCAACGAACAAAAATAGTAGAGATGTGACATGGGCACATACCCAAATCATTGATTTGCTGATTCTTTGGCCTGTCTACGCGGGAGGGATCAGGTTTTCTAGCAGCCGCCGCTATACATGCTCATTAGCCAGCTTATATTGTTCTTGCTCCAATTTCTTTCTTTGCTCCTTATTAAGATTTCCAGAAGAACCCGAGCTAGACTTGCACTCCCCCTTTCGGTTACTAGCATGACTAGCATATGTTTCCTTCTCCTCCTCTAGGCATGTACCTTTACGCATCTCAATCAACCATGGGCACTTCTGTTTTCCCACTCTGAAAGTACTATGGTGCCTTTTGCCATCTTTCCCTCACAAAAAATAGAGCATGTGTAAATACAAAACTGCTCATCTATAAGCATTGTCCATGCTTTGCATATTTGTTGAATGGACCCAATCTTCTTTGTAATATAAATCCCTAGCAAGCAAACAAGCCTATGCACATTTCTCCAAACTCTAATGACAAACACAACAAGCAAGGAAGTTTTCTCCAAGCCAAAGAGTTAATTACATGTAAATCAGCCGGACGACTCGCATTAATCAAATCCACTTACTTCGAAGGTGGGGTCGCCACTGAGACAGTTCCTTCGAATGGCTCATACACATATTTCCTATGTCTAACTATCACATCCTCATAATACTTAGCCAATATGGGATGATCGGTAGCTCCAGGGTGCATCACCAATAATTGTCTTCGCAACCTACTGCAACAACCTAGTAGCATCACCAAGTATCTGATACATAAAAAATTCTTTTGTAAGCCACGGTATGAAAGCACGGTCACTTGAAGGCATCTCGTAAGTGCTCTTTAGATTAGCATGTGCACTAAGTAAAGAAAAAATTGGCAATTGTCTTGGCTTGCCGCATGCCGCAATGGAAAGCTGGTATAATTTATCAATTGTCAACTTGGCAAAAGGGTTCTCAAAGGCCAAAGACCACAGTATGTCAAACCATTGTTTTCCAAGCAAAGGATTAACCACACACAAAATCTACAATCATTTCAAAAACTCATAAGCACAAACATTTCCTACAAACCTAATACATGCCAAAAAGGAAAAGAACTTCCAATCTTACCCTATGCACTTTTCGATGATAAGTACTTGTAACACTCTTCTTTATTGCATTAACTTTCACATCACTCTCAGCTTTACCCAAGCCTGGTGGTAACTTTTTGCATGCATCATCAAAATTTGCCTTCCATTTGTCTACAATTCAAGACGCAAGCAATTTTTGCTTACCACACCTCACTAACTATGAGATTATAGTGCAAACAATTTTTGCTTACTGAAAAACCATGCAACAAAGAATTGCTTGAGTGAGTGGATACCACACTCTCTTGCCTTAAAGCGACTCCCTATTTCTCAGGAATTAAATGTTCACCTTCTCCTCTTCAGTAAAAAGCTTAGAAAATATCGATAAGATAAAATTTCCCTTTGTAGTGACGTAGCCCTCAATCTCAAAATCTCTCTTCAAGAGCACTATGGAGTTGTCTAACATTAGGGTTAATTGATCTACAAAGTGGAATTCTAGGACAAGGAACACCAATATTTACCGTTAAGCTCTGTATAATGATGACCCGATTGGCCAATGGAGTTGGGTATAATGTCGTCAACATCCATTTCTTGCTTCTCCTTTCCTTTCTTGCTTGTTGAAGATGGGTTCTTAGCATTTGAATGGGGATTTCCAAGTCATCTCCTTTCCTTTCTTGCTTGTTGAAGATGGGTTTTTAGCATTTGAATGGGGATTTCCAAGTCATCATCTCCTAACATGTCTCTCTTGTTCACCCTCCCTTACAATTGGTATGGCTTGCTCTTTATCTTGAGGCTATTTTTTCTTTCTCCCACTCTTTCTTGGATCTCCCGTTTGCTTGCCTTTTTTGGGGTGGCATAACTTCTGCAAAGAAAAAAAACACGCATTCAAACATAGAAAGAATTGAACCTTGCTTAATCTAAAGTGGAGTATAAGCTTAGTTATCTTCAAGGTAAGTTTCAAGGTAAGTAACAAATCTTGCTATCCTTGCTTAATCTAAAGTCAAGTATAAGGTTAGTTCTCTTCACTTAGTTTGTGCACTTGCTATCATTGCAAAATATGAGAGTTCATATCCCTCATATATAACCAATTGGGAACCCAATACATAGTCCACTCTCCCCCCAAAAAATTAAAAATAAAAATGTTCATGGCCATGTACATTGCAACCATATGAAAAAATGTTGACATTGTCCATACTTTCCGCATTGACAAGAAGAAAGAAGCATCAACATGCCTACTGCACGTAGTAATTGATAGGTAAGAGGTGTTTGTTACATTTCATTAATAGGCCCCAAGGGTTTAATGTTGCATTTTATTAATAGGCCCCAAGGGTATTCCACCAATGGAATACCCCTAAGGCGCCCCTACCAGCTGACAAAGCCAACACAATTACCCTACCAGCAGTCAATCATGGGACCCGTTGGGCTCCCCATGATGGCGACTAAGCTCAAAGAAAGAAAGCCATGGAACGAAGGCAATTGCCAATGATCTTTATATATACAAAATTTCCATTTGGGTTACATAAAAAATTTCTAATAATTCGGACCTATGTAATGGGCCGTCCCTTTCTTGGCAGAGGTTGTCGAAGTCACTAGAGATTGGTAGCCCTTCGGGCTCGATTGAATCTAGTACACGTCTTCTGGGAGTAAAGGCCTCAGAAGTAAAGACCCGCATAGAAGTTCAAGAGATGATAGCACGGACCTAGTTTAGGGGTGAAGACACATATGAGAGCCCACATGGGAGCGGGAGCTGACGTGGGTGTGCAAAAGCCCGCATGAGAGTTCAAGCCCACTTGGTGAACAAAATGCATCCTAGTGGAGAGTTGGGAAAATGTTGGGTGTTCTTTGATCATGTTAAGAGAATACATGAATGGCACACAATGGCCTGTCATGTGTACAATGCTTTTCTTCAACAGAGCTGCAAACAATAGCCATCGGTGAGTTTAAGATAGAAGACACAAAGGCACACATGTGTTGTTATGGACTCTTCTTAATAGAGTGATGGAGAAGGAAGGATCCACAAGAGTAGAGTTTCATGGCTTCATGGGAAATGAAGCAGTGCCTAACTGGAATGCTGTTCGCACAATTTTCAATGGAGGACCCCATAATGTCATGCATAGAAAAGAGTGCACTTGCTTGTGGCATTGGGAGGATAACCTCCATAAACAAGCAAGAAAATGTATATCCCTCAGGATCAGAATGAGTTCAAGATGAGGGCTAGACAATGGAAGAATGCTCCCACAAGGGAGTCTGCAGAGAAGGAGCTAGGGTCACTGATTGAATGGCTCAATCATGGTCATGCAATTGAGGACAAAGTCCATATGCTCCAAACTTGGATTGTGTGTGGTGGCATGCCAGGGTGTACCATTGTGGAGAGCACATCCTTAAGGTGGGTATATGTAAAACCTTTATCCATTGTTGGTTTTGATAATTGCTGTTGAAATTTACTATTGGTGGTATTCCCTGGATCCCTTGTATTTCTAGGCCATGGAAAATGATGATCAATACCTTGTTCCTAGGACCAACCTTGCTGAGTCTGTCCATGGGAGATGGTTGGCTACTACAAACAATGGTATCAAGTACATGACATGATGGCAGCTATCTTGCAAAGTGCCAAACATTCCTCTTTCTTCCTGAAGGGTAAGCACATTGGCATTGGACCTAATGTGCAAAATCGCATGCAAAGGAACACAATTTTGACAAAACAAAAGATCAATCAAGGGAATTTTATTGACCTTACCAATGAAGCTGTGGAGGAGATTGGAGTTGCAGGAGCCAGATTGAAATACCATGGGAATACAAAAACATTAAGAAGGAAGAGGCCAGAGTCTTTGTCTACTCCAGTTCACAATGATGATTGTGATAGAACAGAATTTCAACATGTTACTATGCTGATCAAGAAAAAAAATCAAACTCATGTTTGCACGTTGGTATGGGGGATATGGGCTACGATGTAGAAATGATGTTGCAGCTAGAGGCAGATATTAATTGGACCAAGTAGGCCATTAGACACAACCCCCCCCGGGAGCCAAGTGCGATGCCAAGGTTACATTAGGTAGTTAGGGTCCAAGTGCAATAGGTTGATTGATGACAAGGGAAGATCTAGGACTAAAGGGGGGGTGCGAGCACCCTTTGTTTCTGGAAGAATAAAATTAGATGACTGTTATATGCACATAATGTGTGAATATACTAGGGAAGATCTAGGACTAAAGGGGGGGTGCCAGCACCCTTTGTTTCTGGAAGAATAAAATTAGATGACTGTTATATGCACATAATGTGTGAATATACTAGGAGGCTAATCCAAATTAGGCTTGTGAGCATGGGAACAAGCTCTAGTGGAGCATGGGTTAGGACTAACCTTAACGGTTAAGGTTAGGGTCAGGCATCCAAGGGTCACACATGGGAAATGGAGAGTCAAGAGTCACTTGTTGAGGGCCCTCCTATATAATAGGGACATGGGGCACACTCATCAAGAGGCTTGGGGGCTTGGAGGCTTAGGCTATGGTCTCTTGTGTACCATTTCACACTATAGCTACATGCTATTGGATTCGAGTTATACCTCTTAATGGTATGGGACATCAAGATAGAGGTATGATGTATTTCATTTATAATTTATGTGTGCATCCCTTGGACTCGGGTGGATGAGTTTATGCTTGATTTATGCATGTTTATTCATAACAATTATCTAAAGAGATCTTAGCGTTTTAATAGTGGCATTAGAGCAATCTCTAGTTAATTGTTGTTGATTTTTTCTTATTGTAATTTTTGGTATTTTTTAAAAGTAAATTTTAATATTTACTAATAAAAATATTATTTTATTGATTTGTGTTGACGATTTGCACGTGGATCATCAATATGGCGATTGGAACGCGTGTTACTACTATTCAATGGACGAATTGATGTTGCGAGGAAATTTCGTGAGTTTAATGCTATTTTTTCTTATTTTTAATGGTTTAAAATAAGCATTAATAAAAATTTTTATGAAAATACCACATATTTTATTATGGATACTTTTGGTAGAATGGATTCCCTAAATTTCTAGAATTTTTAAGAATTTTTTCCTAAAATTTTAAAAATTTTTAGAGCATTTTTATGGTTAAAAATGTATTTTTATACATTTTTACGGGTTTTTCCGCAGGTATGCAATCAAATTTCTGCCAATTTTCTACTGAAGTTCAATAGGGGGCAGCATGTTGATGCATGGAATGCTCTCCCGTGTGCATGGGATCCTCTTCGTCTCTCAATTCCGAATTTTCCTCTCGCGTGTATAAACCTCTCTTTAAAAAAATATATTTTTATTAATATTAATCATAATTATGATTAAAAGGTGAATTAAAAATTAATTAGAGAAGGAGGGGGTGGAGAGGAGCCATTGAAGTGGTGTGAAGGAGAGAGGAGAGTGGAGAGGGAGGAAAAAAAATCCTCTCTCTCAATTCTACACACAGGCGGCCGGGGGGGCGGGGGGGCGTTGTAGCTCGCCGGTGGAAAAAACATCCCTCCCCTAAAAAATCAATTCCATAAGCTTTTAACTAAGCTTATTAATGTTTTTTTTAAATGAGTTTTGTTATTTACAAAAAAAAAGCTTCCTAAAAGCCTAAAAATTAGAGAAAATTTGAAATCTGAGAATAAGAATTCTCTGAAAATTTCTAGAATTTTTTTCTTGGTGCCTTTTGGCTTTTCATCTTTCGGGAAATCTTTTGGCTTTCCGCTTTCCCGAAACCTTTTGGCTTTCCGAATTTCGAGAAATCTTTTGACCTTTCGGATTCCGAAAACTTTTGACCTTTCACATTCCGATTTTTTTGTCATTTCATTTTCCCGAAACTGTTGGCTTTCCGTATTCTGGGAAAACCATTGGGATTCGGAATTTTTTTGACCATTCATATTCTAAATGCGTTTGGGGTAAATTAAATTTTTTTAAAAAATTCTTAAAAATTAGACAAAGGTTATTTTAAATTTCAAAAAAATGTGGGGTTGGTGTTTGGCATGTGGTGTGTCCATTCAGGTGCCGGTGACCATTCAAATTGGTATTTTTTTAAAATATCAATGGTATTTTGGCAAATTAAATTACTAAAATTTTCTAGAAAAATATAGGTTTGGAATGCCAGAAGATAGGTTTGGTGGAATTCAAAATTATCGTATTTTGAGGCCCTATAAAATTAGGAAAAAATCATGATAATTCTTTTTCTTGAGAATTTAATATTTTCGAGGGTTATTTAATGTTGAAGTACGTTTTCTCGTGCTGACATTAGATAGACGCGTGTTATTCGTATATTATTAATATGATTATACCTCGTATTAGTAGATATTTATGTTTGGATTAATTTTAAACGTTGTTTTCATGATTTTTTACCATTGTTTAGCCATTCTTTTTGGACATGTTCCTTAATTTCTTTTGATGGCTATAATTTGCGTTCAAAGTGTGTTTCACCTTTGACACTTGTCCATGATAATTTATTTTGCACTTATTTAAGTGTGGTCTATGCTTAATTTATTAAGCCTAAGATAAATTCTATCATGGGTTAGTTGAACGGTTTGCTTTGCTGGATTTTATTGGATGTTTTTCAAGTTTTATATGGACTCATCAGGTTCTGCCTAGATCACTTGTGTTTAGAGGTTTTTTTTATTGAGTGCTACACACATGTGTTTCACTTGCTTACTTTGGAGTTTTGTTTGAACGACACTACCTTCATATACTTCGGATTGATGAGTTGGCCACCAATTTTAATGCTCTTTTGGCATGATTAATGTCCATTAGATGGCATGCATTGATTTTTATTATCAACTATGGTTTTCATGGATTCGAGGAGCTTCTATGCTTTTATCCATGGTTTTACAAGGATCTTTTAGATAATATCATGTGCTTTGAGGGTAGCATTTGCCTTCGTTTTTTGCACGTAATTTTGGACTATGTTCCTTTTACTTTTGTATATATTCCAACTCCGATACCTAGTTGCTTATGTATCTAGGTGAGTTATTTTTCTACCCTAACTTTATTGTGTTTTGGGTAGTTATCATTAGAAAGGTGCCAATAATTCAAAATTCTTTTCTAATGATGTACTCGATAAGGGTTATTCCTTGATGTAGTCTCAGGAATATAGAGATAGGTTTTAGTATGTGAAAGTCTGGAATAAGGCCATTTTATTCCTTTTATATAGGATTTTATTCATATTTTCCTAAACGGCATACTAGGGAGTTTTCAAATTATTAAGGTATGTATGGGTGGTATCATGGTGGTATGGGACGACGCTAGTGATCCCTCACATATATTATCTTATGGGATAATTTGGGTTCAAGATTGTTGTTTTGCTTACATCACTTAGCATGTTGACCTCAACATTCAAAGACAATCTCATTTTCTAAATTCACTAGAAGTTATAGTGTGGGAATTCTCTAGATAAACTTCTTTTATCTATAGCCTGCATGTTTTAATGAGTGTAATTTTCATTTGTTGAAATATCTTTCTTTAGAGTTCAACAAGTTTATCTTGTTGTGTTTGGATTAAGGAAATTTGGATTTTTCCTTTGTTGGCATTTCTTTCTCTAGTTCCGTACTTTAGGTGATTTATACAGTCAAGCTGATGGTTTACGGATGGACATATGTGACTCATCGAGACACTGATGACTCTCTATGTTGATATGGGTAACTCGGGACGTCGATTATTCCATGTGCAGATGTGGGTACGTCGGGGCATCGATGAATCCCTAATTCCTGCTGTCATAACGCCATGTTTTCTTACTTTATTCCGAATGGTTTACAACGAGGAAATTACTTTGAGTATGAATTCCTTTGATCATCTGCAGTCTGATGGGCAAACAGAGCGTATGAATCAGATTGTAGAGGATATTCTTCGTGCATATGTCTCTAGAAAAGCATCAAATTGGGAAATATACAGCTATTGGTTTTTAGTCCGTTCATGCTTATGTATGGGTATCAACCCAGGGCACCTATTGATGTCGGTCTCTTAAGGACATCGAGCTTGATGCATCGAGGGATTTCTTGCATGATATGCAGGAAATGCTCGAGATTCTATTAGGAGTGCTCAGGATAGGGCACGGTTTTATGCTGATAGAGGATGCTCAATTTGGTCTTTTGAACCAGGAGCGTTGGTTTATTTAAAAGTTCCTAAAGATTTTAAGACTTTGTCAATGGAAAAATGCTCAAATTTATCTCCTAGATATTGTGGTCAATTTCGATTTATACATCGGATTGGCACGGTTGCGTATGAACTTAAACTACCTCCACATGTTAGAGTTCATCCAGTCTTTCATATCAATAGATTGAAAGGGAAATTGGGAGGTGAGGATAACACAGTTACTCCTCAAGAACTCATTGAAGTCGAAGAATTATCCTATGTTCCACACGAACCTGATAAGGTACTTGAATTCAGGGAAAGGAAACTTTGTAGTTGACTAATCCTTGAGGTTAAAATTAGGTGGAAAGATAGAGAAATAGAGGATTCGACTTGGGAGTCTGAGATTGTTCAGCGCAGTTCTCCTTCTTTTCATTGCAAGAGTGCAATGTTTTGAGAGAGGGGAAGTATGTTATATGCACATAATGTGTGCATATACTAGGAGGCTAACCCAGTAGTGAATGTGAACATGGTAGGATACATTCAACTACCACGATGACTTGTGACATTGTGAATGTGAACATGGTGGTGGTGGCCAACGAGCATGTCGAGTTCTTTGTGGCCACCAGTAGGTCATAAAGAATGGGATGCATTACAAGGTCATGATCTCGGTGTTTCTAGCCTGCACATGTGATGATTTCTTGAGAAGAGCTAGTCGCTTGGATCATTACATGCCTTGCAATTCTATTATGTGTATTGCAATGTGCTGGGGGGGCTAGATGTGGAGAGGCATAAATTTGTTCATCAAGTTGCCTTGACAAAACAAGAGCTATATGAGGCACTCTCATGCTTGCCTTGATGTTCAAGGCAAGCGGGGCCGTGTACATTTTGGGCATCCATGCCTCGAACTCAGCAACTCCCAACTAGACTATGGACTGAAACTGTATTTTGTTCCTGTGCTTATCTCTAGTTCTTGACCTCAATAGCCTCTTGCCTATTGTCGCATACATTATGTTGATTTTCTCAACAGAATACTGCTGTGATCATTTTGTTAGTAGCTAACTCCGTAGCCTACTATCGCATGCATTTTGTTGTCATGTATCAATGGCAAATGGATCACCGGTGGAGTTTTGTTTTGTAATGTTGCCTACTAATTTTATGCCTAATTCCTTGAAAATTTAATAGCGTACAACTGTATTTCTTGGAATAATATGAAAGTGCTTAACTCCTTTAAATTGAGTAGATGGGGTGTAATGACCTCATTTTTTTTCTTCACTCGATCGCTCAGAGGTTTTTGCTCAGTTTTTGGTTGAAAGGATGCAGGGAGGAAGAGAGCTTGAGCTCTTGCAAGCACACACACTCACACAAAACTAGAAGAGAAGAGGCTGAAAATTTTCTCTTCTTCTTCTTCACAACAAAAGGATTCTACCAAAAGATAAGGGAAATACAACATAAGTACTAAAGTACTATGTACATGCGGTCCATAATGTGAACACGGTAAGTTAGTGAGTTGGCAAGATAAGTATGCCATAACTCAGGTAGACTAGTAGTAGCTGGTGTAGTCCAACTGTAGAATCACTAATAGCAAGGATCTATCATGTCAACATCCTACCAAACACACCAATGATGTAAGTGGTAGAAATGGTCACCCAGGCATCTCACATGTGTCAGCTCGTGTTGAGCTTGACATCTCAACACTCCCTCTCAAGCTCAAGTCCTCCAAGCATAGTTCAAAATTTGCAAAGCTTCTGTGCTCCCAAGGCTTTCGTGAAAATGTCAGCTACGTGCTCCTCTGTGCTAACATAAATGAGATCAATGTCTCCTACTAAGACCCTCTCTTTGATGAAATGATAGTGGACCTCTATGTGTTTGGGCCACGTATGAAAAATTAGGTTCCTCGCCAACTGTATATTGCTAAGGTCGTCGATGACAACTTGTCTGTTAACCTACAGTCCCAAATCACCAAGTAGCTTGCGCAACCAAGCTACCTCACATGCTGCCATTGCAGCACCCCTATACTCTGCCTCTATACTTGATAAAGCAACTATTGGTAGCTTCTTGTTGCTCCATGTCATAGCACCACTCCCAAAGGAAAACATAAATCCATTGGTAGATCTCCTATCTGCAATACTACCAGCCGAATCTGTATCGGTGTATCCAAACACCTACAACTCTGTACCAGCCTCATAAAAGAGACCATAGTCTTTCGTAGACTTCACATAGTGCAATGTGTGCCTCACACCATCCAAATGTGCCTTCCAAGGAACTACATAAATTCACTCCTGCAATCCAAGTGTATAGTTCAAATCTGGCCTAGTGATCATCATGTAGCTACCCACTATCGTTCTAGCACTCTCTCTCTCTCTCTCTCTCTCTCTCTCTCTCTCTCTCTCTCTCTCTCTCAATCAAATTAATCTAATACAATGATACATCCCAATAAAATGATCTAGCTCCAATAAAATGTTAGCTCTACAAAATAAAATTACTCCAATTAAATGATATACCCCAATCAAATTACTCCAATAAAATGATACATCCATATAAAATTGTTCTAATAAAATGATACCCCAGAACATTGTGGCACATCCCATACATCTCTAAAGTTAAATTGGAAACATTTTTTCACATCCCATACATTCACTAAACCAATTTAGGGTAAGTTCATTCTCTGTGTAGACATTTGGTTACCTTTCTTTTTGTCAAAATTGGTTTGTGAATAAACGGTACATGCATGCATGGGTGTGCATGCACAAGCACATGCACATGCACACATGTGCATCGCAAGCCTCACATTTAAAAATTTTCCAATAAAATGATACCCCAGAACATTGTGGCACATCCCATACATCTTTGAAGTTAAATTATGAACATTTTTGCACATCCCATACATTCATTACCAATTTCGAGTAAGTTCGTTCTCTATGTAGACATTTGGTCCTATAGATAATGACACTCCGCTAGTCCCTCACTGGAACATTTAGAAGAAAGAGCTTGTTGAGACTGCATGTGTTCTTGCGCCAATGAATTCTCAAGAGAGGATGGAATCTTTGTAACCACTTGCATCAGTGATCATTTTGGTGACATAGTGGAGACAGCTCTAGAGCGCATGATCTTGATCTACAATGCACTTTATATCTTAAGTTACAAAAGAGCTACCATCGCTCCTCTAACGAGATAGATTTTGAAGAGGTATGAACCACTTTTTTCTTTTCTTCTAGTATTGGGAAATTAAAAGAAAACTCTAAATCATTATTCAAACAAACGAGGTGTATGTCATGAGTGTGTAAGTAATAATGTTGATTGTTAGGGTGTTTGTTTGACACCCACCAAGCGTCCAACCTCCAACATATATGAGAGTGAACGATAAGGATGCATCTGCTCTACGACCTCTGGGTTTACACACTACACTGATCTTCTGAGTGAGTCACTCCACCTAAAAGGAAAGCGTGCCACTCATATTAGGGGGACACATAATCAACCACTATATGGGGTGCATCTATTATTCCACAAAAAATCAGAGAACTCATTGGAGAAGTACTATCCCCCTGCATCTAACCTTAGGCACTTCACATGCTTTCCTATCTGCTTTTCATCCATCACTTTGAAATTCTGAAAATGAGTGAAAACTTCACTCTTCTCCTTCATGAAATACATCCACACTTTCCTCGTGTGATCATCAATGAATGTTACATAATACCTGTAACCACCCATAGACGTAGTTTTTGTAGGACCCCATACATCTTAATGAACAACACCTAATACATTCTTGCTCACATTTCTATCATGTGGAAATACATGCTTTGTCTACTTTCCAAATTGAAATGCTTCATATACTTTCTGCATACCTTAAACTTAGGTAGCCATGTCACAATTTCTTTAGTCTGCATAGACTTTATTCTTTGCACATTTACATGCCTAATTCTCTTATGCCAAATATCTGTATCTGCAACAACTCTTGAACTGGTGCAAACATTGCAGCTTTCGCGCAGCTTTCACTTCAGGCATATTTACATCTAGTATAAACATTCTGCCCACTCTATTTCCTTTTGCAACCAACCTACACTTGTATTTAAAATCTTCAACATAATAACCATTAGGGTTAAAGCGCACCTACAAACCCTGCTCAATCATCTGGCCAACAAAAACTAGATTCTTTGTAATATTTGGAACGTGAATTACATCTGCAAGATACTTCACCTTACCATCTTGCATAGACAATGACACATTTCCAACATGGGAAATTGGATGAGTAGTATCATCCCCTATTTCAACAAAACCTAGCTTTTTAGGATTTTTCATATCCTTGAACCACTCACCCCCATGACTGGTCATATGGTTTGAAGCACCTGAATCCACATACCATACATCATCATTGCACATCATTTTTCAACACAACATTAAGCACATGCTGTATAACAAACAACCTTTCACTATCCTTATTACTTCAGCTAGAGGACACATAATTATTTTGCTGCACTTTTCCACTTCTCATGTCATTTTGCTTCTTATAGCAATTTGTCTGTATGTCTGCACATGCCCAGATTTGCCATAGTAAAAACAACCTCATGTATCATTTTGCTGCCTTTGCCAATTTACATGCCCAGATTTGCCACAGTAAAAACAACCTCATGTATCATTTTGCTGCCTTTGCCAATTTACACGACCTCTTTGACTCCCCCTGCCTCCAGAACTGGCCTCTTACACCTATGTGTTATTGTTTTTATTCATGGGACTGTTGTTGTTGACCATAATTTTGATTACCTGTTTGGCCACCACCTTGGGCATGGTCTCGACCTCTACCTTGTCCCCTCGACCGTACACTTGTTGTAGAAGGCTTGTTACTCCGAATTGCCTTTGTTTTGTGAAGACTGGTCTTCACCCAAACTCTTTTCTTCAATGATCAGCATTGATAACAAATCTGTAAAGTTGGGAATGTTCTCTCGAGTCTAAATAGAGATCTTGAATGCCTTGTATTGTGGCCTGAGACCACATAGACATACTTCCACCTTATCATCATTATCAACAGAAACACCACTAGATGCAAGGGATTCCACAATGCCCTTGATCTTCAAGGCATAATCATTCACAAACATGTTTTTCTTCTCCACAGTATGAAGCTCGTTCTTTAATTGAATCTTTTATGCCTTGATGTTAGTTTCATACAACTTCACCAAGGTGTCCCATGCCTCCTTGGGTTACTTGGCATCCTGTATATGCCTCCTTGGGTTACTTGGCATCCTGTATATGCCCAATCATGGTGTCCTATATGATAACAGAAAACCAATACATGAATTTCCTTGCTCCTTGATTACAATCCTTGTATTCTTTTACATTCAGAAATTGGATTAATCTCAAGTATCTATGGTGCCTCCTCATGTTCACCTTTAATGTAGCCCTAGTAGCCTTTTTCCATTAGGAAATTTGTTAATCTAAACCTCCAAGCATGGAAGTTGTTCTTGTCAAGCTTCTTTACAACAATTTGGTTAATTACATCATTTGACATCTTGTTTGCAACATAGACTAACTAAAAACAACAGTTTGTTTGACCTACACAAACTATTATATTCTCTGTAGCGGTACTATACTGCACCCAAACTATAATAGCATCCCAACGTTGTACATGTGTGTGGAAAAAAGCTCCAACAACCAGAACATTAGACCACAGAGACATAGGTGGGTGCGACAAGAAATAGATGGGTGTTCGAAAGCCTACAGAGGAGGCTACTGGTCGAAGGCAAGTCACTAGCCTAGTAAAATGTGCTACAATCATTTATAAAATGTGCCAATTTATTGGTGACATATGTAAATTATTGGCTATTAAACTTTATGTTACGTGCTGAATAAAATGGCAACACTTAGAAATCTCCTCCTTTAGCACTTAGATATAATTTTTGCATTCATCTACCTATTGCCACTATAGGAGTCTTGCCTTCTCCTCAAGCATTTTGACCCACTCAGAATGTTATGTATTAAGCTCTTGAATCTGTTTCTCATTCTTATCCATCTTCACCATAGCTACTTGGAGTTCTTCAATGATAACTTTATTCTTCGAGTTTTACTTGGAGTTCTTCAATGAGTGACAACTTTATTCTTCAAGAGCTTGACTTTCTCCATGTATTTTATCTATTGATTTTGCAATTTTGCATTATGTTTTTCCAGCTTTAGATTGGCCATCTTTAGAGAAATCACTTCATCATTTAAGAGATTTGCATTATGGTGAAATGCTCCATCATACTCTTGGATAACTATGTTTGGGCAAGTATCTCATCTTGATTTTGTGGACTTATTTGCCCTTATCTGGTTGGTTTGTTGTCAGGCTATCAAACCCGGATCTGACACCATGCAGACCTATTCTTCATTGAAAAATTTCTACGCGAGTCGCTAACTCCTCCGGTTGCATCATCAAGCTTTTGAAGAGTAATAACATCAGACTGAAACCAAAAATTTAAATTTCTCTAAGAAACTATGAGTTCGTATATCAACTCATGCACAGGCCTTGTATGAGTTCCTATATTGGCGTCAGCAACTTTGTACTTATTTATTTATTATAACTTGTAGATTCTTCAAATAAAATGTACAATTCTAGCCAATCCAAGATCTACACCGTGAATCATCAATAAGAGGTATGATACATCCACAACCATACTGCTATCAATTTAATGGAAAGTCTTTGTGTGAAAACTATGATTGGAGAAGATTAGAAAGTCATAATCTCTTGCAAGACTCTACCATGCTGATAGAAAATAATTATTCATGTGACAAGGAATTGTGTTAGAAGATTTAAAATAACTTTTATAGGTAATTACAGCTTCACCAACAGTCATCTTATAATATTTTGACTATACACAAGATGCATAAACAACATCACTAACCATAAGGGAGGTTCTCTGAGGAAATTTTGGGCTTATAGTTGCTTTAAAAAGTAGATATACTTAGCAAAAATTGACATTAAGCCAAGTTTAGGTAGGGAATTTATCATGCCTAGACTGTGGCCATCTTACCTTGGCTATAGAATGGTTTAATTGTAAACTTCCATTAAATATCTACATATATAAATCAATATATGTCTTATATCAAATGATAGAAGGCAAATATTGATTGATGTAGGGTATATATCCATTGACATTCTACTACATTATCCTGAAAAGGCAAAGCCCAAAAGATATTCCCACCCACACAACTTTGGGGCTTAGTTGGACAATATACTCGCCAACGATTAAATTGGCTTATAAATAAGCGCAATGTAAATGTGAAAAACATTTCTACCATGAAAACACAAGAAACCACACACAAACAATGATCAAATGTAAAGGAGGCAAAGTCATAGTTTTAAGACAAAATATTCAAGAAAAAGGTGGTATTTCTCCCATTAAGAAGCACTTTTTTCCATATTTTTCCTAATATTTCTAGAAAACATGGCTTAAATTTATTTCTTTTTGATATTTTATTACAAATTCTTTTCTTAAAAATGAGTTGCTTGATCCCAAACTCAATATGAAACATTGAGTTATGGTGTTAGGGTGATATTAGACATCAAAATTTGGATTAACTCAATGTTCAACTAGAAGTCATCCCCACCACTATTATTATTTAAAGGGGAGTCACTTCATGTCCAATCATCATTGGAAAATGCATGGGACCAAATGGGTTAGGGCTCAAATTTTTACATCAAATTACTTAAAAGAGGTTAAATGAGGTTTAAATAGGGTTGTTCGTAGGTTTAAATACATTACACTAAAGGGAGGGCTTAAATGTTTTGCACAAAAGGGGAGGTTTATATGGGGGGCTTGAATTTTTGCATTGAAGACATTGCACAAACTATTGGCTATAGTGGTGCTTATGTGCTAGGTGACACATGATATCTCCATTAGGCAAAATCTCTTGGTGAATTGAATGGCTTGTGCAAAGTAGCCTCAACTGTATGGA